>NW_009218973.1:0-53691 GCF_000690835.1 Fulmarus glacialis
ATATATTAAAGTATATATATATAACTATGTAGTATACAGGTGTTTAAGGTCTAAAGACCTGGCTACTTCAGGTTATGTAAGTTTGATGATCTTCCACAGGTTGTGGAGGTTGGGGGGTTGACTTCCTTTTTTGATGTTTAAGCAAACCGAAGGACTCATCACACAGGGAAAACCTCATTCTCTCCATTCCATAAAACTCGGTTGAAAGCCTCCCCATTTCTATTTGCATTTTTTTCTCATGTACTTTTTCTGGTTTCTGAAATCCAGAAAAAAAGAATCACAGCACATGCAAAAGAAACTGAAGGAGGCAGAGCAAAATTTGATTTCAGCCGGGGAGGGTTGCCCCCTCCAAAAACCACAGAGACCACGGCAGGGGAGGCTGAGGGGGTCAAAGCCTCTGCCTCTTGGAGGGAAAAGCTGAACTACTTCAGAGAGCTCAAGCCATCCACACAGCACCACCAGGGGACACAGCCAGAGCAAGAGTTTTAAACTTGAACTATCCATTTAGTTTAAATACATTATTAACAGCAGAGGCCACGGCTAAACGCATCTATAATCTAAACCCTACCTAGACGTAACAAGACAAATTCTGTCAGCTTCATTTGCTGAAGGTTAGACGAGTTCAGTGTGAAATACGACAACATCCTGAAGGTCTCAGTAAAGAACATTCACAGAATACCAGTCTTAAGCACTTAGGAATACAACAGAGAGCGTCCCATTTCATCACAGAACAAAAATCATGCCAAGTTTCAAGCCTAGCTGCAACTAAATCTTTCAAGATCTAAAATCTATAGCTGGCCTTTCTGTATACATCTCTATTCTTTACCTTGCCCCCATCCTGCTGTGAAATGTGCAATAATTGCACAGCAGATAACTTTTGTTTTCTAAGAACATGACATGGCCATTATTAATGTGGCCTGGTATTAGTCCGTTTTCCTTTTCATCTTTATCAGACATCTATATCTCTCTCAGAGGTCTTGTTTACATAAAACAGTGCACTTGGATGCATGGTGCTTAATGAGTTTCTGTATAACCAGAATAGAGTGAGTAAAGTACACTACTCTTTCTAATTATGAATCATTTGACTGTGTTAAGAGAAAGAACTTCAGCAAATGATGCCAGAAAGCTTCTTTCCAATTTTTTTTATTGCTATAAAGAACAGCCATAAATTATGAGTTAGGACAATGTTGCTTTGGCTCCAAGCAGAAGCAGTAGGAAGAGAAAAACCCCTGGCTGTGCTTGTATTTCATGCTCCAGGATCAGTGAGCGGTTCCTTCCTACATCTACAAGGCTCTGCCGAGGCTGGTATAATGAAGTCCAGCAAACTCTGGTCTCAGTGTGTCTGACTACACTGGGGATCCTGAGAGCGCTCCCCAGCTTCAGATTCATATTTTCCCTTGGGTGCTGACGAGCCTCGGGTGCACACAGTCCATCCGACACCTCCTGCTTTCTATCGGAAGAAAACCCAGGTGAGGGGGCAGAGATGGAGTCGTGGTGTGCCAGTGCTCTGGCCTGCAGCCCACCGCAGAGCTCACTGGCCTCACAGACAGAGGCACCCAGGCAATCTATGACATTTTGATGGCCTTGGGCATTTTACTGCACACTCCAAAAACTGAGGGTTTGGTATGAGAGCAAGACATGATCACTCCATCACCCACACACCTACCAGCATAGGGAGACATGCAGCAGGGCTAACTGGCTCTATGCCCTTAGTAAGCAGCACAGTTTCCACAAAACCTACATCAGAGGACATGATTTAGCCCCTTTCTCTAAATTTTGCCAATCTAGTTATAAATGACCGACTTCTTCCCATAAGTAAGGCAAACAATCACAGCGTTTGCTACTGCTGATTCCCTTGGGTGAGCGCTGCCTAGTACAACCACAGGCTGTCTTGCACAAGCTCCCACGAAGCCCCAGCCCAAAAGCATACCAGAGGTCGAAGGGGCAGAAAGAAGGACCCATAGCACACGCTCTTCAAGACTACTCTGGGCCATCTCACCGGGACACAAAGCATCACATTTCCCATGAGAGCTGCAGGAGCAGCAGGAAAACAGAGGGTATGAGGTTGATTCAAGGGCACCTTTGTCTCCCTCCACCCTCCTTTCCTTTCTCCTACCCTGGCCTGCATCCCCCAGGAGAGCCAGCCTGGCTCTGCGGGATCTCTGATGGAGTCCAGCACTACTAGGGTGGCCAGGGGCATGCTTTTTTTGTGTATTTTGCAATACAGTAAAATGAATGCGTCAGATTAGCCAAAATTGGCACCCTCAGCCCAGAAGCCCAAACTGGATTTAACAGTGAATAAGAGTAGAGATATCGTCCAGTAAATAATGGAAAGCCAACTTGCTTGAACCAGAAAATTATTTCAGACTATTATGCTGATACTTACTTCGGGGTAATGGAAAACTCCTATTGCAATAAACTTTGTTTTTGTCATCAAAATAAAGTAGCAACATTCTCACATTTTTAATTTTTACATGACTGTTGGGCAAGATATTCCTTCCTCTGACAGAATTTCCTGTTAAAATTGAAGCCTTGGCTAGATGTGAGAACGAGGTAGATAAACTATCCTGACTTTCCATTTAACTTGTGGAGCGTTATGCCCTTGTTAGGAGGTCAGGCTGTTGGGAATGTCATAGGTTATGCTGCATGTAAGCACTCTGGAGTGAGAGACATATTATAAGATATCAGAACAAATAAGGGTCAATAGCAGAGAAAGAGTTAACCCAGTGATCTGTTAAATGATGCTCAGTGCTTCAGGAAGTCTCTTTGGGTCTGCTTATCAGTGTAATTTGGTCAGGACATTGTTGATCCCAGGCTGGAGAGACATCTTTTAATGCTAATTATTTTGGTTTATTTCCACATGCATCATCTCTTTCAGATTAAAAAGGTCATTTTTTAAGTGAAAGGATATCCAAGTTATTTCCCTGCCGAAGACTGATACTTTGCAAGCATGCAGGATTACAAGGCACGATACATGCTTGATAAAATGGAAACATGTACATAAAAATAATTCCAGATAGTCACAAAACAACATTAAAACTGAACTCTATGCATGTGTTTAAAAGACTGATCTTGCCTCGTAACTAAGAATGTCAGCACAGTGCAGATAACTCTTGGTATTCTAACTGAGTAAAGAACATAAACTTGGCAGTGTCCTCAAGAAATACCATTTAGAGGGCTTGGCTCTCAAGGACTTCAGTCCAAAAGCATGGGAGAACAAAAGCCTGTAATTGCTACAGAAAGTCTGAGCTGATGTAGGGAATATGGTAAAAAGAAGCAAAGCAGCAAAGGGTTCAGGAAAAAAAAAAAGTCTTTCAAAAGTCAGAAGATTTTCAGAAACCCAAAGTAGAAAAGGAAACATAATAAACAATAGTAAACAATAAAAATAGTAATTCTTTTTTTAACCTACAGAAAGACTTATTTTGAGTATGAGCTGATGCTTATGGAGCAGGAGGCAGGGTCCTTTTTTATTTGGCTCATGGTTGAATTCAAAAGCAACTAGAAGAGAAAACCCAAGTGCGTTGGGTGCTTCACATGCTCATCTTAGATTCAAATGTTCCTGAGCAGTGCACTGCTCCATTTCAGTGCAGCAAAAAAAATCCCAGGCTTTCTAGTCAAATAGGGTATTTATTTCTGCAGCACACAGTCTGATTATTATGGATCTGCTCCCACAGGCTTCATGCAACCCCTTCCTTAAGACTATTTCCTATAGCTCCATAATCCACAACGCTGTTCCACTCAATAACAGGCTAATCACCGCCCTACTTTCAAAAATGCAAAAAGTTTTTGACGTGCTGCATAATGGTACTTCCCAAACAGCCCATAAACCTGTCCAGCAGATTCCTCCTCCATTTCCTTGCTTGGTGTTATCTTCCTCAGCATCTTGTCTTGTAGAGTTCAATTTAGATTACAATGTCTTTGGGCCAGAGGCCATGTAAATCACCTATGGCTCTACACATATATTGAGTAACAGCAGAATCTGACTTTGGAGCCATAAAATGACTTTCAGATTTCCAGACTTTAAGTCCTAGAAGTCGTCTCAAACTTTTAGGCATTCCTAGATGAATAACTGAATGGCAGTACTCCACAGGCTATCAAATAAGTGAGAGTAAAAAGTGAGGGAAAAGGAAAGTTTTTCAGAGCCTTCCTGAGCATTTTTGCTACAGTGCACAATAAAGTCTTGAAGCTATAAACTTGAGTTCCTGATCACATGGGTATATCTCAGTTCCCAACTTCTTTTTGAAACCGAAACTTTAAATCTTGGTTCTGTTGAAGTCAAAGATAATTTTGTACTATCAGACTAGGGAGGTTTTGTGTCTAAGTGATGTAGGACTCCAACAAAGGGTTGCCATGAATTCTGCCATCAAAACTACTAATGTTCATGCACTGAACTTGGCACCCCTTTCACAGCTGCCTTCCTTTACATCATTAGGCTCTATAGGAGGTCCACCTTTATCTGAAAAATTATACAAGAAGTGCTAAAAGCCCAAATTTTACCAGTGTCTTCAAAAAGCTGTGGCAGGGAAAAAGCAACCTGAAGCAAGGAACGTGTAATCCAAGGATACAATAAAAGTGTGAGATCCTAAGAAGGAGGAAGGAAATTACTTACACCCCCACATCACCATGTGATACTCCAGTGCCCAATCACATGAAATAATGTGCAGGTAAAAAGGAAGAGAAAAAGGAGGTAATTCCATCTTGAGCGAAACATTTGACTGGGGGAAAAAATACTTTTTGGGGCATCCAGGCACCTCTTTTACCCATAAGGCAAGAAAAATTTGCTTTAAGAACTCCAGAGGGCATAAGAGCAATAAAAGAAATTACAGAAGTTAGTTTTCAGACAGACTTGTGGAGTCTGTGCAATGGCTTTTCCCTTTGATCAGCTTTATCCAAAAAACTTCCCCAGCATGAAACAAAGGTGGCATTCAGGGATATGCCTGGCTCGTCCAGGTCAGTATGCGATGGTTGCCTGCAGTTGCGGCATGAACCAAAGGCCATTCATCCTGTTGTATCAGCTTCACTGAGCTTCTGATCAGGATTTTGCTATCTGTGAATGAAACGTAAGGATGAGGTTAGGAGTCCTGCCCCTAGCTTTTCTTTTTCCTCTTCAGTCACAGTAAGAGTCAGCAACCCACACCCCAAGTGTGAGTCACAGTACATGCACAACCATTGTTTTAAGCTGTCCTAGGGACTTGAATTGCAAAGTCCAGATCCAGCTCTGAATTTTTCCCCCCCAAATTGGAGCTGTTCAGACGTGGAGTTTAATTTGGTTTGAAGCCTATGTAAGAGAGGTCAGTCCTGGTACACCGCAAAGGTCTTGTGTCTCACTGGGGAGAATCCCACCCTTCAGACCGTAATACACGGGAAATGAGGGTAAGAGAATGGAGACAAGTGAGGCCAAAACCCCCTTATTTTGCCTTGGGGGGTTGTACACGTGCAAACAGTTCAGTCCTCGCTGTATGCTGCACCACGTCAGGATGGGAGCCCAGTTTCCCATGACTTTTTACTGGCATGCCAGACACAACCACTGAAGGCTCATGCAATGAAATGAGAACATAGATGGGGTAATACACATCCTTCTGCTAGAGCAGAAGCAAATTTATTAATAATGTGTCTTCTAGGCTCAGCCCTTTGTCTAGGGCAGTTCTGCTTTACAGTCTGATCCCACATAAAACACTTTTAATCAAAATGCAGTTAGGTTTATCAGCAAGCACATGCTGTAGAGATACAAATCAAATAGTCTTTGTATAATAGGGTGCCCAACCCCTAAATTCCTTGCTGTGAGATGGAAGTTACCTATTCACCTCAAACACATTCAAGTATTCCAATATAAAAAGTGCTCTTATTACTAATGAAATGTGCAATAGTACCTCAGTAACATGTTATATGCTTGGGGGGCCTCCAGTTTGAGATAACTGACAAATATAGATGCACATGTTATTTTTCTTCTTAGCATTTTGAAGTTGCCATGGATATCTGGTTCATATAATAATGTCCATTAAAGACAAACAGTGGCCACAGAATATATCTCGGATACCAGGCACCTAGAAAGGGGTGCATGTGAATGGTGCTCAAAGAGGTGAGCTCTGACATTCAGCTCCACAACTCCTGCAAGTAACTGCAATTTTGATCTGCTCTGAAGAGCTGATATGGTGCCTGGCTGTCTCTTTGTTGTAAGAGTCTGGGAATTTCCTGCAAAGCATGTAATATGCTTGAGGCATCAAGTTTTGTACATTTATTTGCCAAAAAAGGGTGTAGTGTTTGGCATTTTTCCATGGTGACTTAATTCAAGGGCTATGAACAAAATGGAAATGGAAAACACCTTTCAGTTACAAAATGCCACTCACATGCACTCTGAGTCTTGATAGTTTAAACCACAATAAGCATCATAAGAACCAAGATAAAACCCCAAAGAGATTCATAGCAGTTAACTGTAAGCATCATTAAGCTATGCACAGCAGAGCCCTTTAGTTCAGTGGCCAATGCAACGGGGTCAGAGTGAGAAATAGTGGGGTTTGTCCTCATACTGTGATCCTGGGAGGAATAGCATCACTGTGTCTTGTCTCAGCTTCCCCACCACAGGCAGATGAAATGACCTACCCTGTGGTCAAAGTGAGGCAGAATATAATTCATAATACTGCAAACTTATTTTATCTCAAGTCCTCTGTTTAAAGTTCCTTATTGCCTTTTCTGGAGTTACAGGATTCTGTAAAAGTCCTCCTTTGCTTACAAAAGGTTTCAGTCTTCCTTCATTATAAAGTGCGATGCCATGAGGCTTGAGTTTTCAGGAAGGCAACAGAGAGGTGGCCACATTATCTATGAACTAATCTGATTTAAGAGCTTGCCTTGCTTTGAACACAGAGATTGCAATACTACATACAGGAAAAGCAGTTTTGAGATCCCTAAATGAAACACTCTAGAACCAGGTCTTTTAGTTATTTTTTATTTTGTCTGTTTGTGATTTCTTCATGCTGAACTTGAGATATCTGAAAGTACTAAGAGGGGCAGCAACTGAGTGTTTAACTTTTTTTCCTTTCATCATACTCCTTTAAACAGACTCCACAGATATGGAGGCATTGTTATTCAAGAAACATCTTGGTCCCAACCTCAATTCACATTTTAACAGGCCTAAACATCACTAATCCAAATCTTATACTACCAGGATAACCTCAAGAATGCCTCCAGTTTGGTACAGAGTCACCTGTCCACAGTCAGGCCAAATACAAAAGACTCTGTCCTTGAAGCCTTTCAAAGTCCCATTTTCTTTACCTTTTTAATTTTATAAGCAGGGGAAGTTCATTTCTCTCCTTTAGAAGGGCTACTTTTCCTAGACCCCCAGAACAAATTGATTTTGGTTTTTGAGGCTGAAATTGGGATATTTCACAGAAGCATCTATGAATACGAACAAGATAAAGCTGAACTGATGGTGTCCATCTGCAGCAATGAGACTGCACAGCTATTGGTGAAGTAAACCCAAAAGGCAGGGAAATGCTAAACGTGATGTATCTTCACACTCCTGGGACCTGCCTGTCTGTTCTTTCAACTTCAGCCTTGTTCCTATGCTGCCGGTCACGTCATGGTCAGAACCACTTTTTGGATTTACATAAAGTAACATTAATTTAACTAGCCACTTCTATCCAGAAGAGGTTTTGGCTTTTTTTTTTTTAAAAACCATGCAGTGTAGGAAATAGGGTGGTCCCACAACACTCCTTCCCCGTGGAGACCCTAACCCCTCTTGTCTCTTCCCGCCTGGTTTCTCAGATCGGGATTTCCTGCAAGGGATGGTGAAGCCTGCTAGCTGCTCAAATCAGCTACATGGTCTGGTGAAGCTTTCACAGACAAATTTTCGTGTCTGAAACATCAAGCTATGGTCAACAGTTGTAAGTGTCATGAGATACACAATGCCAGCAGGGCAGTCAGAAGCAGACAGTAATCAACTTTTTGGAAAGCCAGGATTTATCATGTGGTTATTGCCAGAATTTGTTTAAAAGTGATACCTTAATGCAAACGTTGAGTGCAGATTTCCTTGAGGTAGTGGATTTGTAAGATTAAGAGTTCACATGTGGCCATAGCTAGACTGATCATTAGATAGCAAATGAGGGAAAAGCATCCTCCGACTTTCTACAAAGTAATGCTCTTCCAGTTGCAATCTATGTTTAATTCCAAGTCTTGATGTAAGTCAAGCTATAGTACCCCATCATATACATAAGTATTTCAAAGCTTAGATCACTATGCAGTTTGTAGCAAAATGCTACAAATCTTTAAATAAACTATTAAATTGCTGTTGTCATTGTCTTGACTTTCATTGTCTTGTATTTCATACAGCCAGCTGATGTTCAAATGTGTTTTGTGATTTTAATCTTCTCCCTTAGGCTTACCCACAAAACTCTACCACATACTTATTCAGCAAATTAACTAAATTATTTCCTTCCCGAAGAAAAGCTTAGATCTTCATGGGGAAGGCTGATGGGTTTTGGCAGAAGAGTCTGGAATTATGGAGTCACTGACTAACTGTAAATCAGCTACAACCATGGATCAAGGAAGTGTGGATTCAAAGAAGGCCATAGTGAAACAAATCCTGATTTTGTTTATAATCTGTAACTTCACTGATATCAGCTGAACTACGATCAAACTCCTTCAAATTCTCATGCCCACAGTACACTGAGTTATACATATGCAACACAAAGGTTATTTTCACCACAGCCAACCCACTAGCTCAACTTCTTCCCTTTTATATCTATTAAAGGTACAGATTATAAGCAATATATATTTTAAAGGAGATATATAACTTGTAATTTATTTTTAAGAAACATTGTGAAGTTCATTATGTACAAAAATCAGAACAGGGCAAAATGTCAGTTTTGAGGTGCTGTATTTAAGCAATAAGTAATACTTCCTACAGCCATGAGGTGCAGCACGCGAGTCGCAGACAGCCTTGGAAGAGAGACACTTTGATGGTCAGACATGGACATGCCAGTTGGCTGCCTGTCTTCCGGACAGGAAAACTTTACGTCCCTTATTTCTTAGGCACGACTCCACTGCCAGCCCCACTTACACAACCTCAGCAGGATAACCTATTCTTAGTCCTCGAGCAATAACATTGACCCATACTCCCCCCAAGTCAAAGGTGCAGAGCCTCTCAAGCTAAGAAGGCCCTTCCCCCGTAATCCCCCTTCCCCTTTTTCTGGGGCTGCCAACAGCTCTGGGTAGGCACTGCAGGACTTGAAGGTCCCACTCCAGGTGAGTGGGGATCACTTTCAGCAGTGGCAGGAGAGCTACCTCACTGCCGTCCATCCATCACACACAGGCAAGGGAAGAAGGATGGGGGTGCCAGCGATCACAAAGCCCATGCAACCCCACACAGTGCTCATCTCAGTGCTGTTGCAGGGGCTCTTGGCTGCAGGCTTGTGCCTTGACAATAACTTTCAGTGTTTATCGCTCTCCAAACTTACACTACTCCTGGGTGGCCTTTCAGGCGGATGCTGGAGACCGTCCCCCACCACATACCCCAGTGGAGAGATTGCCTCCCAGGGCAGGCTGTCTGCACCAGTGCTGGGGATGATGGAGGGTCTCCGTTTCCTTCATTTGTAATGGAGGGATTTGAGTGGGAGCTGAATCCTGTCAAGTGCTTCCTGTCCTGCACACACCCTTGTCAAAGAGCTCTTTGGAGAATACAGAAAGAGGATTAATGCTAATAGCTATCTGCCTGTCATTTGAAAATCTCAAGCAGCACTTGCTGGATTTTCCTCATGAATCTCTAATGCACAATACTGCAAGGGCACCTGAAAGGAATCTTTGCAGGGAGCATGCACAGCAAGCAACAAGGTGGACGAATGACCCTGCAGGGTATGAGTGCAGATCATAGCCTACATACCAGATGTGGTGAAGCCTTTCGGAGGAGGAAAAAGGCATGCATTTGAAGCCATTTTGCCAAAGTAGGTTTACCCAATTCATTCCTTTCAATCATGTGCTATAATTCATTCCGCTATGCATTTTAGAAACAGTCACCCTGGGACTGCATTCACTTAGCATAGTCAGTAACATAACACTATCCAGGCAGCCCTCCCTACCCAGCACCGATATTTAGACTTGCAACTGTGTAATAGACATTAAATTTCTTGGACCAGGCTAACAGCTTCATTGGTCAGGCCCTAACGAAGGGTCCAATCTTAATCCCATAGGAACCTTCAATGGGAGTGATTTCTGACCCTCAGGAGTTCTGACTGTGTTTTACTTAAATAAAGTAACCAGAGCATTGGCATAGCCTTTGGAGATGCTACATGTAATTCTTGGAACAAGGCAGCAGAAGAAAACACAAGGTGTAAAGAATTGATAAGATGACCAAGAGCTCACCAGCTGATCATATACATTAGCACTCAGCTCTCAAAGATTGAGGCCACCATCCAAAAGCCCTGTGGATTACTGACATTATAGGAGGGAAGGACACCTATTTGCAGTGCCTTGGATTTGTTTCCTTTACTTTGGCAAGGGGAGGACTGCAAGGACATTCAGGCTGACCTCTTTGAAGAATGCCCTAACTACTCAGAAAGACACTCCTTTGGCTCTGGAGACAATTCCTCTACAAACTGTATTCAGCTGTACTCGTATCCACAACTTACTTCTTTCTGCCATGCTCCTACCTCACCTTCTGCACATTCTCCCGCTATCCTAAAGAAGCAGCCTTGCAAAACGCAAAGTGAGGTGTGAAATTTGACTTCACAGTCTCAGACCATGTGCCCTCTACTGATGATTCACATTAGTCAGGCTGCCAAGTACCCAACACCTACTCTCCCCTTGACATGCTTCTGCCCTGTTGGGTTAGCCCTGGTAGACAGCTGAGCCCCACACAGCCGCTCGCTTACCCCCACACCCCCCAAGGGGGATGGGGGAGAGAGAATCAGAAGGGTAAGCATGAAAACCGTGGGTTGAGATAGACAGTTGAATAGGTAAAGCAAAAGCTACACACACAAGCAAAGCAAGATAAGGAATTCACTCACTACTTCCCATTGGCAGGCGGGTGTTCAGTCATCTCCAGGAAAACAGGGCTGCATCATGCATAACAGTTATTTGGGAAGACAAACGCCATCACTCCAAAACGTCCCCCCCTTCCTTCTTCTTCCCCCAGCCTTATATGCTGAGCATGACATCATATGGTATGGAATATCCCTTTGGTCAGTTGGGGTCAGCTGTCCCAGCTGTGTCCCCTCCCAACTTCTTGTGCACCCCCAGCCTACTTGCTGGTGGGGTGGGGTGAGAAGCAGGAAAGGTCTTGCCTCGGTGTAAGCCCTGTTCAGCAGTAACAAAAACATCCCTGTGTTATCAACACTGTTTTGGTCACAGATCCAAAACATGGCACCATACAAGCTTCTACAAAGAAAATTAACTCTATCCCAGCCAGGCCCAATACACATCCTTTTCGCAACCACAAAAGTAACATTAGGATTTGTATTATACCAACAGCAATCAGTTTCCCTTCATTTCATTAGGGAATATTTTTTAGGGTTCTGGTTTTTTTTTAAACCTACAGAAATACAAAAATATGGCTTTTTTTTTCCTGTAAGCCTGCAAGATACATGCTGAAAAGTGTTAAGCAGAATATGTTTTAAAATAGAGAAGTCACGAGCCACTGAGGTTCAGTGCTGTTCCTATGCAATTAAAAGCTTCTATGGCTTTTGCAGATTATGTTTTATTTACTTGAATGAATTTTAACAAAGAAATGCAAGAATTTTTACAAAACAAGAAATTCTACAAAGCTCAACACGAGCCAGACTAGGTGTCAGAAAGAAACACATGGATATATATCTAAGACACTGCTGAAAGTAGACATTGTATAAAGTATTGGGGGGGCGGCAGAAAAAGAGTATCTGAGCCTTAACTGTGAAAAAATGGACTATTCCAACTGTGTTTCTGTAAAAACAAATAAAACTGCAGAGAGCAGAGAAACTGGCTGGGCTTGTAGCTGTGAAGGCCAGCATTCCCCACCAGCCCCAGGCCGGCAGGCTTTTACACTTTAATGGCTTCATGCCCTCTAATTAAGGTTTCCAAGTACAATCCCTTTGAACAAATGTTTACATTTGTCTTGTTAATTCCCATTACTTAATCAGAGGCCCCTGCAGTTACCTCAACACAGGGAAGATGAACCAAAGACATGATCATATCAGGGGTTTTGACATTTAAATACCCGATTTGCACAAACCTAACAAAAGTGAACACCTGCAGATGTAAAAAATGGATGAGCAAGACTGACAACACACATTTAAACTCCAAGTAAAAGTCTGAAAACACAACTCATGGGATTATAAGCTAAAGGTATGACATGGCAGTCTCATATAACATCTTATTTAATGCTTTTTAAAACTATCTTGCCCAAATTTTTCTTTAAAAACAATGAGTTACCCAGAAAAGAAATAAAGTTGCCTTTTCCTTATGACAGATCTGACTCAGTCATTTGCTGTCCATGCTGCTCTCCTTTGGGCAAGTCATTAAATCTCATTTGGGCTATATTTAGTCAAATAAGTGGGGGCAATAGCACTCCCCCATGTCACCAGAGTGCTGTAAATGAGCAGGCTGTTTAACAGATGTGAGCCAGTCAAAGCTGGGTTGAGGCAACTACAGAAGCACATGGACAGCTGGACAGCTGAGATAGAGGCAGGAAAGTCAAGCAGATTAGAAAAGCCAACCAGGGAAAGACCTTGTTCTGAATGACTTTTCTCTCTTGAGAGGGCATTGAAAGCTGTGCCTCTAAGAAAGAGCATAGAGCTACAGAAAAATGTATAGGTGTGTGGGAATCAGTAACACTGGTGTGCTGAATTTTTCATTTGTGGGTTCTTGTGATGCTGGGAGACAAAAAAAATTGTTGTTTTGCCTACTTTCAAAAAGAAAACCAAATCCAAAAACAAAAGATAAAAGCAGAGGGGAAAGACAAAAGAAGCTAAAGGGGATGGAAAATGTGTTGTGCCATTTCATGCAAGAGTTGAGGGTATGGAAGTTAGTGGAGACATGAAATGACTTGGTCAGAGGGCTGTATCACAGCAGATGTGGTAACCACCAGTTCAACTGAGGGCTAGCAGACCAAAGTATGCAGTACTACAGCCAGATGCCATCCTGTCCAGGACAGTTAATGTGAACATCACACACCCCACCAGGCAGTCATCAGCAAGGTGACAGACTCTCAGCTTTCCACTCAATCAGCAGAACAAGGGCCTCAGCTCTTCTCCAGAGCAGGCATACCTTTACTGCAAGTCTACTGGATAGGGCCAAGCTACAATATTTTCTTCAAAATCATGATGCTCACTTATAACTTAATTTGCAATGGGTATTTACATTTTTCCTCCCTCCTATCTTATATATCACATACCTGCCTAGAGCAACATTTTATGGACAAATATAAAATTTAGATAATGAAGGTTTATTGTAAAAATGCGGCACAACTGTTACAAACATAAGACAAACTGGCGCCACTATAATTAAGTAGACATTTAAATGGGCAGTTGCTTGTTCAGTAGGATGACCATTCAGGTGCACAACATCTAAGCCATTTCTCAACACCTCATGCTACCACCTTGTCCAGCCAGCCAGCTTGCACAAATAAATAAGTGCAGCAATTGCTTTTTGCAGTAGCAAAAAGGAAATACTGGAATTCTCATGTTCTCTTCATATGCTTCATGCCAGGAGCCACATGCTCATCTTTACTATAAGCAGCCCAAGAAAATCGCTTCTGTCCTTGGCACTTGAATCACAAAATTTAGTGAGTCCTTCCTCTGATGGCAACCTGTGTTATAACTGTGGGAAGCTACACCTCCACCTTACTTTCTGCTCTTTCTCCCAGGGGCCTGCTTATATCTTCTCAGGGCAGTATTTCTTGATTCTGCTGCTTTCAGCAATGCTTACACTAGCTCAGCTGTGCCTGCTTTGCCAGCTGCAACATGCTAGCAGTAATACCAAACCACTCCAGATCCAAACACATGGAGATCAAGGTGGGCTGTACAGGTCTGCCAAGAAAGCCAGCTCTTAGGTGCACAGCAGGAGCCACATCTCCACAGCTGCTGGGACATCAGGCAGCCAAGCAGCTTGCAGCCCAGTGCTGCCAGCATGGGGAACAGGCATTATCCTGATGCACTTGCTGTACAGGTGGAAGTATTTTCGATAAAGCCTTTGCTCTTATTTACCAGGTCCAGTTCCCAGTTCTTCCATCAAAGTCAGATTGCAACTAGTCAGTGATCAGTCAGTCATCTTAAAATCTGTGAGGTTTTACACTGGTAGCTTTTTGAGGAGGGAGGTTTTAAAGTACTGAACCAACTACAAACAGCTGTATGGACTGACTTTCTTATGGTTTGCTGGAAGATCCAAAAAAGACATTGCTCTGCATAAATCCCCTTATTTTTCTTACTGAAGTGAAAAGCTGAGGCAGGAAAAAAGAAAAAAAAAGACATTTACTGCCCTGAAACAATGTCTTGCTTGACTTGTAATTTCTTAAGCCTTTTGACACAAAAGATGAAGGACAATGTTTTAAAATGGTCTTAGAAGAAAACACAAATCCTTTTACAATGATTTTTTTTAAACAACCAAAAGAGACAAAAAATAAACCCCTACAATATTAATTGGCATCACTGAATTGCCATTTTAGCTCACACTACGCACTTCACCCGGCTCTGCAAGTGAGAGCCAATATGTTTGCTATACACCTCTATGCTTACTTCCTCCAGATGCTAACATAGGTAAGCTCCATTTCCTCAGACACACGTTCAGCCTTTTACCAGATAGGTGCTCTAGGGGTTCAAACAGCCAACCATCCCCTCTGTGCTAAGACACTTTGTTTTTTCAAATACCACTTCTGCATTTGCTTGCTTGTTTGTTCTTGATAAGCTATGCCTTTCTTGTTTTGGCATTGCCCCTTATTACTCAAATTTTTTGGGAAGTAGCTTATCTTGCATCTTTCTCTCTCGCCTATTTCTCTCCATCCTCCTGTGTTAAATTAAACAATATCATTATGCAGTAAACAGCCCAATAACCCAAGTCAGCATATGGTATTCATAAGTTCTTACCGTGCAGCTCTAAATCTGTCACAGCCTCCATTTAAATATCCCGAACTTTGCAAAGGTCTGAACCATGTGGTAAAGATACAAATTCAACAGCAATAGAAAAACCACCCCATCGGAGCTGAATAGTCATCCAACAGTCAGAGACTTCATATACAGAGAAACTGTGAAAGGCATGCAGGAGAAGGGACATCCAACTTTACTGGAAAGCTCTGGGCCTACTCTATGCATGTAAATCAAATCATACTGTGCACATGCATTAAGTCGGCTCACACCACATAGAAGGTGGCCAGAAAGCACAACCTGCTTCTGCCAGTAGGTCCAAGCTCTCCAGTTCTGCCGGCCAGAACATCTGGGCACAACTGCTGTACAGCACAAGACAGACAGGACAGCAAGCATCCCCCGTAACACAGCCTGCCCACTGCGTAACATGATCATGGGAGAAATCGTTCCTTTTCTCTCCCTTGCTCATCAGTGATGAAGGAGGAGTATCAACAGTCCCCACCATAAGAAAAACACAAAACATTTTGTTATTGATCATTAGATGAAGGAATCCTCTCTTTAACATGGCCATTGAGTCTGACAGCTAATTTCATTGTATACACACAGAAAGCAGCAAATATAGCAAGCAAGAAAAAACAAGAAGGCACAATCAACTCCTATTTGTGCTTGGTGGTGCTACACAGGTTATGTTGGGAGCTGTATTAGCATATGACCTACATTTTAAAATTGATTTTGTTCTCAAGTTAGGTGTTCAGGGTTTTTTACTCCTGCAGGCAATTGATGCTATTGTATGTGTATTAATATATCAGCTCCATCATGTGTTTCCCCTCCCCTTCAGTGTTTGCAAGGGAGGTTTTAAGGAGCAGGGGGAGGGTCTTCTCATAATCAAGGTCCAGGCATTGCTGACTCTCCTGTTCTGCACACTGCAACACTCATGTCAGCAAAGCAGCAGTAGCAACTGATGAGTGTTCACACGGGACCACTCAAAGCTCCAAGGACAAAGAATAATCTGTATTGGAAATAGAGGAGGAGGAAGAAACTAAATGAGAAGGCTGAGCCAGTTAAGGTTTGCAAGGAAAAAAAATAAAAGGCTAAAAAAAATCAAAAGGAGAAAAGGAAAAACAAGTTGATCTGAGCTGCAGGAGGGTTAGAAGAATGAAAGGTTTCTGCAAGTATTTGAAAGTGAAGCACAAATTTTAAGAGAAAGTTGATATGAATAACTAAATTTATTAACATAATATATGCCTTTTTGAAATTGTCTAACAAGAAGCAGAAACTTTGAATGAAGTAGTATTTGATTTCTGTTCATTTATTTTTACAGGCAAGATTACATATGGAAATGCTACAGGCTGGGGTGACATTTATTTTAATGGGTTTGGGGAATTACGACTCGTAGACAATTAGAGAACCTCTAAGAAACACTTTAAAAGAACAGTTGGGAAGTGGGAAAATATCAGGAGGAAAACACAGATACACTGAGTTTGAAACAAAGAAGAATGAGTGATCATAGCAATTGTCACCCAGCAGAGCATTTAAAAATTACTTAGTAATTTCAGACACTGAGAAAAGTTACAGGAATTAATACCAGGGACCAGATCTGAGAGACATCATCATACCCACTAGATCAGTACTTCATAGGACACAACAGCAGCTAATACAAACTGAAATAGGACACTTTCACAAGAACCAAGTCTCTTCTAGCTGAAGAAGAAACTCCCTCTTACTTATCTGGGAAACTTTGCTCAATCTACTATGTTTCATGGCACCTTGTAGCATTTGCGTTACCTATAACCAGCTTTAGAGAGCCCAAGTTCCTCATATTGCTGGAATTATTAAATCAATGTTAAAATCTTTTGTTTTCCTTTTTATTTGGTAGTGGTTTTGAACAGAAGTTGTCTGGTTACTGTGCCTAATTCAGTGAGTCCTAACCCATACAAGTAACCTCTAGTTTCTGTCTGAATTAGCCCTTCAGCCCCTGGCAAGGCATTTTCATGCACGCGAGAGACTGCCTCAGAGCTGGTATTTTTAGGTGCTGTTGGCCTGGAGGACAGTGTTCTCACCTGGGACTTGTGCAATACTTGCTTGTATTCCTGGCTGTCACAGAGGCGGCTTTTCATTTCTTTGTCTCCATGTGAACTGGACAGATATATGGAGTTCAGTGAATTAGGGACAGTCCTCTATGAAAACCTAAACAGAATAGGTGGTGATGCTGTTTGCAATCCGTTTCTTGCAAAATTAAGTTAGTCAAAGAAAAAGACTTTTTATCTTGAATTTGCAAGTTTACAATGAGGTTTTTTTTTCTTCTGTGGATGAAATAGACTAAGTGTTCTATTAGCATGAACACTGAATTTAGTGGCTAGCATACAGCTGAGGTGGACAATTTGTTGAGACATACAGCCTCTGATAGTCATCTTGGGGGGGGGCGGGTCTACCTCAGGACACCTTGCTCATCATGTGGCCAGATACGTACCACTCACAATTAGAGGTATTCAGATCTACCCACAAAAAACCCCACTGAAATTAAAATACACTACACTGATTTTTCTAAACCTAAAAATAATGAGAAATCTTGCTCATGTCCCACCTAACTCATTCTCTAGCCAGAGACAGGAAGGACTGTCATGCAACTCAGATCAGGCAACCTAATACAGATGCACATGCTCCATCATATGGCACAACACGTGCTCCTCATCTGAGTGATGCTGTCATTTTGATCAAAGAGCAGGAGCAGGTCCCCTTGCTCGTGTGCTGGGACAGGAAGGGATCTGCACAGTTCTAAGGTTGGAGCAACAGGGAGTAGATAAGCAGGACCAGGGGACTGCTCGCCAGGGAGCTCTGCCACATCATACCCACCTCAGAGGCACTGGGATGCTACCTTCAGTCTACACAATATCCTCCGCAAGTTGGGATGCGCTCTTGACCTACATGGTGGAATTGTTTATGTTCTTCATTCCTTTCTTGACCTTTTTTTTCCCCAATAAAGCTTGAATAATCTGTGTTTTCCACTCCTCTCATGGGAATTGTGGGTATTCTTTAATTTTCTTTTCTCAGTTTGGATAACTCCAAGATAAATTTAACAAGAAACTCCTTCCGTAATGCCCTCAGGATAAAAAGAAGAAAAGTGAGGTTTAAAAGTAAGTGAAAGATGACAGCTAAATCTTTAAAGTTATAGAAACATTAATCTCTAACTACAGTATCTCCAAATCACATAAGTTCACTGATCAGAGCACACTATTTGTCCTTCTAGGTAGAGAGAGATGCATTTTGAAAAGCTCCAGTGTGAGCCAGTGGTATTGTACTTAGTGGAAATAATTAAAATGATAACTGTAATCACTACCAAGAAATACTTACAATTTAATTAAAGGCAAGGATTCTTTGTCAGTGTCTAACTAGAGCTCTCTATGGATGTGATTTTCAGAAGCACTGAAATTTCAGAGGGAATAAAGTAATTTTAGTCTTTTTCTTTGCCAAGTTTCCAATTCACGAGAAAGGCTGACAATATACAAGCATATCTAGTTCTCAGAGGGATTTTTAGGTCATCAAATCCAGTCCCTTGTTCCAGAAATCAAACACATCATACAACCTTTTTTATAGAGACGTACCCAAACCAATGCCAGCTACAGAAATGTCCTTCAGCAGTACTGGAGGGGATGTCTGCTAGCAGTTGATGCTGGGTCACAGTTGGTCAGCTGCTGTAAGCACTTAGTCCCACAGAATTGGGAAGGTGAAGCTCGAGAAGCTTGACTTTGAAAACACTCCGTGAAAGGTTTGAAACAAACACCTTTCTCTGCTTTTAAATGTCATGCTCAGCGATGCAAACCAAAACAAGTAACACTCCTGCTCTCACCCATTATCCTCAGCAGTGCTTGTCAAAAGATGATCAGTATCATTTGTATATGGGAAGCCAAATGAGCATTAAACAAATTCAAGCTTCAGGGCTCTCTTTTTTGCAAGATAAGATCAAATATTAGCCACCATTTCTTGCCTCATCACATGCTGATCCCCTCAGTAATCAGGATTTTAATTACATAAATCTGTCTCTGGGTATTTTCTTGCATAACTACTAAAAGGCATGAGTGTACTGAACTTGCAGCTATAGTAGAGATGTACGTTATAGACAAAATCCAAATCGGGATAAGGTTTTCAGACTCGCCAAAGTTCAGGTGTGCTGAGATCTATGGGTTTAGATCAGGGTGTTTAAAGATATGGTTTTGTGGCTTTCTTTTTACTCTGACCCTGGAAGGAGTTTTGGTAATTAGACACATGCATATATCTGCATATGCAGACATTTGCCAGCATTCTATGAAAGGAGATGTTCATATTTGCAGTTTGCAAATTGCTGGCTCTCACCTTTGAAAGCTTGTTGCAGGGAAACCTGACAAAGGATCTGACCTGTGCCCTTCAACTCCTGACAGGATAACTTCAAGCAGTTCAGAAGTCCGGTTACTTCTGGTAAACACTCTCCAATTTGATTGCTTAATAACCTCCATCTGGTGAGCCTTCAGCCTGAACCAGTCAACCCCTTGGGTTCAGGCCCTCTTACAGCTCCCAGCATTTTCCCATTTGCTCCCCCGGTCCCAAACAGAACCAAAAAAAGCCTGACATCATAAGATAAAAGTTACAGATAAACTCGGCTCTGTTGCAGGGGGAGCAGAGGCAGGGATTTAATCCTTGTCCAAGCATAAGGATTTTGCAAATCTCTACAGGGCCTACGTTCCTATCTCTTCAAGGTAGACTTTTTTTATGGTAATACACGGACAGCAGCTACTCAGTTTTTAGCAGGGTAACCCAAATCAGAACTTGACTTTGGGTATTGAGAGATGAAATTCCTTACCTGATATTTTCTCATCCTATGTGAAGATGACAAAGCACACCACCCATTTCATACTGCCGGTGTGAAAGCACTACTGTTCCCAAGCTTCAGCACTGCTTAATATGATGCTGCCAAGAAGCAACTGCTTGCTTCTTTCATTTGTATGCCATAGACGGATGCTGTACTAACTTATTTCCTTTCACATTAAGTATCCTGTTAACTTATATTAATTTTTGCACAGGTTTAAGTTACAATGGAAAAAAATTAAATAGTATTTGCTAAGGCTGGAGCCAACGTGGTTTCAGTCCTTGAGATGCAGAAAGCTCACTAGCATCGCACGTGAGCAGCTAGCAGCACCCTGTGCTAGGAAAAGCTTGGAACAGAGCTGGACTCCGAATGACCCAGTCTGGGAAAACATGTGATGGGACACAAGCCTCAAGCCCTTCTCACCACAGAAAAATTAGTTCAGTTTAACTTCTTTCTTATTAGCCAGCTTTTACTACCACTTAAAGACAATATATGGATTAAATTAAGATCTTTAACAAGATAGTTAAACATTACCAAAACCCTGGAACTGAATTAAGATTAAAAGATAGGTTTGAGGGATCTGGGGTGGAAAAGCCAGACAGTGATGTTTAGTAGAGGTAGATATCCACAGAGGCAACTGAGGAGCAGAGCTGGTCACCTTCCATTTTTGTGATACAGCCTGGTGAGTTTGGAAGGCAGCATGTTGTGGCATAGGGAAAACAGAAGTTCCCAAGCTACCTTTTCTTTGCTATTTGCAATTTTTTACACTTTATTAGCTTCCATTATTTCTCTCTTCCTCTCCTCAAAGTGCTAGGCCCCAGCAGTTTCACAAACAAGGGTTTTTCAGGTCTTAATATCCTTAGGAGGGATGTTACAGATGCTGTAATTCCAAAACTCGGAAAAAATTTTGGAAGAGGTAGGCTTCTAGTCTAGGTACTCCGAGTCTCTCCTCGGAGGAGCCTGTCTCCGCATTCACTACAGGGAGATTAAGCTCCTAATCAAAACACTTCCGATGCCAGATGATGCAAAGCCTTCCCACTCCAACACTGCTCCTGTTCCCCTTAGCACATCCCGTGCGCAGCGCTCCGCACGCCAACTTGGAAGGTCACAAGGAAGACCTTCAGTTCGCATCCAAAGACATGACTTAGAGCAACACTGAGCACTTGCCAACTTAAATCTCTGAAGGCAAGGCAGAGGGACTGTTGGAGATCATTCAAAGACAAAATTATAGGAAAGTCTTTCACAGTAACACAGCGCTGATGCAACCGCATCTTTCAAAACCGACTGAATAACACCTCCACTTCCGTATCGCTAGAGCCAAGCAGTGAGCAACATGGAAAACGCAACTCCCATCAAAGCCAACTCATCTGCAGTAGAAGAGAGCTCATACAAAAACACGACAGCCCTGGGTTGCTTTTAATTTGTGTAATGTACAGCTTGCCCTAGTTTATACACACTGCAGCATTAGACAATTAGACATGCTGAAGTATCATTATTCGCCTGACTCGCAACTGAGCATCCTCTGTCTGCGCTCCCCTTCTCTCCCCTGAGTGTGGACCATTATCCTCATTTTCGCAACTCTCACAGAATAGCTGCCCCACAACTATAATTAGTCCACTGCTTGTTTGTTTTAATAGCTGTATTTTCTAAATCAAAAGTGGTATTCTTTTCTCAACAATCTTAATTATTTGCAAATTTTTGCCTAGGATATTTCTTTCAGTCGTTTTTCCTCTATTTTCACATCTTTGTGGGGAAAGGAAAGGGCTTAATTGAAGTTAAGATTGCCAAACTTAACTTCTGAGCTTAGGTATAGTATAGGATTATGATGTTTTCATTTTCAAAAATTACTAATCTTTTGCAGAAAGTGTCAAAAAGCAGAAGAAAAAAGGGGGTTGGAGAAAAAGTATTTGCAGCTGCTGGTTTATAAAGCAATTCTATTATAAGGTTTACAACTTTTTCCCAAGGCATAGAAACAATGTGACCTTGAATAAAATTAATATAATGGAAGGATCGCCAACAGTAATGTATATACAGCCAGATACTTGTAAAATGTCTGTTGATAAACTTTGCCAGAGAGACAGCACATGTGAAATGCACAATATATAGCAAAATATTGTGAAATGCAGTACATATGGAATACTTGAGGATGGGCATTGGAAAACTTTTTTCTTATGTTATTTTAAATGATGTGCTACTTTAAGGTAAAGATAGTATCCCATACTCATGCCAACAAATCAGGCCATGTGATCACGTATTCCTGTTTATTTTACAATATTAGGTAATGTTGGGGAGACTTAAAATTGCTTGCTGGGACTACTTTTTATCTAAACCTACACTGCATTAGTTACCATTAATCCTGCTGTGTAGCTCCCAAATGGCAAGAAAAATAGCCACTTATTTTGAAAAATGCCTAAAAATGACACTACTTTAACATCCATCATCTTGCTCCTTTCTAGCCCGAAGGAGTTCTTGTGTAGTCCTTTGGGAGTCTTAGAATATCTATCACTAACAGTAGAAATATCCTATTTTTAGATCTAGATGCTTGTGACATATACCTTATTAAATCTAGTTTCAGTTTATCCCTAAATATTTTCTTTTTTGTACATCAGGCATTTGTAGTATTTAGGGAGGCAGGCAGGAGAAAGAAGAAAATACTTGGGCTACAATTTCTTAGCTGGCTACTTAAGTTCTTTTCTGAAGATTTTCAAGTAAGTTCTGGGGACTCTATTAATGCAATGGCAAAAGTGAAGCAAGTAAAAATAAACTGTAAGTGTAATTTATCACATGAAGTTTACTATGCCAAACACTGGAATCCATGGAGTATTAAAACAGAGAAATAACTTAGCCTACAAATTTAGTATCTTTTCTTATTTATTGAATAATATTAACTAGCAACTCCCTCACGCTGGGGTGAACATAATATTTGTACATCTTTTCTGAAATGACCTATGTATCAAGGCTCTATCACTTCTGAGGATCAGTATTCCTGGGCAGACATAAGTTTCCAAGTTGCCAAAAGCAGAAAGAGTGAAGAGTAGTTCAGCACATTCAGTCCAGGCAGCTTCAAGTTCTGCTCAGGGTCCTTTCAAAGGCTACAGGACTGGATTAAACTGCGGATTTATTCGGAGAGTTCAGAGCTTTCCTGTCTCAAGGGAGACTGCTCTCTGTATAGCTCAAGAAGCAGTATCTTCTCAGGCAAGAGCTGGTGAGTTTGCTGCTGCTAAGCTTAACAGTTCAGAGCCTTATTCTTTTACTCCATCCACCCAGGCAAGATGCAGGAGTACTGGAAGTTGAAATCTGCAGGGATTTCTTCTCCAATCTGAAGAATTGTGTTGCTCTGAAGATCTATTGCGTTTTTACTAACACTTGCTCAGTAGAAGAGTCACATTTGAGCGGAGATATGGTCACCAGGGGTATATTTTTCTCCAAATAAAGCCATAAAAAATTTCAAACCATGGACTAAAATGGCCAACCTCACAAAACTGCAGCACTTAATTAAAAAAAAAAAACAAAAAAAAACCAAAAACCCCAAACGGTCAGTCAGATACATCACCATTGCAAGTACCCAAGAAGCATGAGGAGTTATGTGGCAATCTCTTGTGCCATTCCCAGTTTCTAGGAACTCAGCACAAGGCTGCCACTTGCAGCTTCTCAAGGGTGGGGAGGCAGGCAGCCCCGCCAGAGAGGCCAGCAGGCTCCCATTGCCTCTGTGCTCTTCTCTCCTATGTGGGCTTCCTGCAGCAGAAGGGAACAGGATGTTCATCATTAGCTAGCCACCATCTGTAGCTAAAACATCAGATGGCAACGAAATAGGAGAGGGGAGTTACTGTTCTCTTCCAACCCTATTTTTTCAACAAGATGGAGGTGACATTCAAGACAAGATGAAAGGAAAGATAACCATGGCAGAGTGGAATTTCAGTCTACAGATTCAGATGGCCACATGCAGCCAAAGCTCAGAGGGACAGTCTCAGGGATGCTCTAGGCCCTATTCTTGAACACTCCTTGAGAGCCAAATATCAGAAAAGCTACATTTTTCTGCAACAGTGGTCATTGATTGAGGCAATATTTTTATATTAGTCATATCCCAGAATAAAAATACGCAGGCAAGAAAGGAATGTCATGAAGAGAAAGAAACTAATAGCCCATCAAATTGAAACACTATTTCGAAGTCCCGCGTTGCTGAGGATCATGATAAAGAAGAAACCTGCTCTGGCTCAACAAGTGCAGATTTTTTCCTTAAGGATCTCAGTAGCCAGTTCATGAAACTGTTTAGTTGCAATAGGGGGTTAGTAACAGAGTTTAACTTTGGGACTATTTCACATGGAAACTTGCTTCAAAAGACTCAGACAGCAGCACAAACCTAGAGAAAAAAAACTGAACTCACAGCCTTTTTAGCGGAAGCAATATGATCTGTGATTGTGACATGACTCGATGACTCATGTTGAACATGCCACCAGTATTAATAGAACTCTTCAGCCCCAGAATGAACCAGCAGGAAGATAACTAAGTATCCAGCAGCTTGAGCCTTGTATTCTTCCAACACTAGGCTAGCACTCAAGGAAGTTAATGTGATTTGGATGAGCACCTTTTAAGTCTCAATCCCCACCTGTTGGATGACAGACCAGCCTTTCTTTTTTCAGGTTCACAGGCCTCTGAACATTCACCCATACTCACTTGCAACCAGTAGAGAGGAGCACCCGTAATGGCCTGTTTACCTGCCACAATAGCCTACTTCACAAAAACGGACTGGCCCTAATTAGTACAAACATAATAAAAAGGTAAATTTGGAGGAATTGTGTCAACTCCAGGCTTACACTGGACTGAGCAACTGAGAGCAGTACATTAACACAGAGACAAGAGAACCTTCTGAGTACCTAATTCATTCCTTTACACCTTTCCTATCTTTAAGTATTATTCTTAGACCAGTTTTAAAAATCCCAGGGCTATGTCTCCAGCACTTCTGGAATTTAATCCAGCTTATTTAGAGCTATCTCTAGCATGTCTGTCCCACACTGCAGTGTAAACAAACCTGGGGACAATGGTTTTTTTCATATTCTTAGGAAGGTAGAAGCAACTTTGGATGCTTTTAGGAATCCTTTTAGGAAAAACCATCCCACAAACACACAGATTAGACTACAGGAAGTCACCGGTATTGCTCTCAGTTGTGCCATTTGGCTCATCTTCAATTTTTTTTCATGTTCTTCAATGAATACTAGATGTTTATCGAGCATAAAAGGAATAATCATTAGAATTCCAGTATTAGAATTTTATATATATGCAAAAGTACATATTAATGAAACAGAAATTAACACTGAATAGAGACCATACATAATATTAAAAATATTTCACTGCTGAATTGTAATGGAGAGTAATAAAGATAGAGCTTTATACAGTATTTAGCTATGGGTAAATAATGCAATTAATCATGTGCACGTGAATTCGAAGAAGAGAGAAAGAATATTATCCCTTCATGTTCTGTAACACTGGCAGCCTTAGGTTAAATATAATTTCAAAGTGTTTCTTGGGTAAATCTAGTATTCCACTCTTTTGAGGAAAGTTGTTGGATCCCACTTAAAAGACCAATAATCCTGCAAAGAGGAAGACCACATTACCACAAGTGACTAAGAAACCCTTCGACGATCAATTATTAGCCAACACTCACCAACAGGCCTGGCGTGCTCCAAAATAAATGAACATTATCTTGTCGTAATCACAAGATATGTTGCTGTTTAAATCACACACTAAGCACGAGAGATCAATTCCCAGCAAGAAAAGTCTCTTGGGTAGAAGCTCCAAAGCCCTCACTCACCACAGTAAGACATTTCACGGTCTGTCCCTTACATGTTGACATTATACATGGAGTTGGACTGTTGAAATAACTGATTTTTCAGGTCGGCAACAGAACAGGGAGGACAGGGGAGGGTCCTGACTGCAACCCTACTGAAATTTTCACTTCTTTTCTCACAACAGTGAAAGCAAGCCATTTCACTGGGCACAAAACATGTTATCAGTATGAAACATTTCATTTGTGGGTGCTTGGAGGAGAATCAAATGAAGCAAAGGGCCAGATGCACAAAACTGCAGAAGGACACTGCATGTCCCACTTATTTAAGAGCAGATAGAGCACTCGCCCAGTCTCAAATCCCTTCTCTGCCTGAGAGGGCATGAATCCTCATCACGTACACAGGAATATGCTGGCTAGAGGCCCTTAATGGTACCCTGGCAATACAGGAACGGGAACCCAGGAAGGTGGTGCTGGCGAGTACTGCACGGTCTGATATAAATCAGGAACCACTTCGCAGAGGCAGAGACCAGAACCTCTCCGCTGTGTCCTAACAGTCTCACAGAAGTGGGGGTGACTGCCTCTGAAATGCTTGGCTTGCAGCTTCCCCCAAATTACAAGTCTCATATATAAAATACTTCAATATCAATTGAGAAATCAGTGGGATCAGATATTTTTTCTCAGCCAGGGGTCAGGACAGTTTCCTCAGAGGTAGGACCTCTCAGCTCTAGACTTCACTACGCCCTCTCAGCATCAGGAGGGAGGACTGAAGGGCGCCCTGGCTTATCTTCTTGCCTCCTCCTGCCTGCATCTAGCAGGTTGCTGGAAGGCTGCAGCTGTGGGTTCACATTTCCATCAGCAGAGCCCCATTTCCTGCACCAAACAAGATGACCAAGACCAATGCTTTCTGAGAGCAGCCCTCACCTTACCACCTACACCCACTGCCACCCCCACTCCCTACCTCCATACACCCTGTCTGCCCAAAAAGTCCATTATAAGCTGGATAACCAACTTCACCCGAGATATCAAAAGCCTGTAACTTGGGGGAAATACTATCTTTCCTCTACATTTCCTCCAGCCTGCTTTTGTTGCTCCCTTCTCTGAAGAGGCAACTAATTTGGAGGCTGACTCAGGCCAGGGGACCTGCAGGTCTGCCCCCAGAGAAGGTGGTGCCCACACTTTCACATGACCTGCTTGTGCGGTGATCCCAGCCTCCTGAGGTCTTTTGCTTCTGTTCTCATGGGAGAGGAGGGATCAGCCCCCACTTTCTACACTTGAGAGATTAAGCCTTAAGGATAGGCTGTTGTGATGTATTATTAAAAATATCATCTTTCTGACTGCGTCACTCATCACAGTAACATGTTCCTGCTTTGGCATTCCAGAAAGCCTTCTGTGACCCTCCCTCAGCATGCTCTGCGCCCCGGTGCTCTGCAGCCACCAGATAGCATTGATGTCCCCTAATGAAAACAAGCCCTTCCTTTTCCTGGCTGTCAGGCAGGCGCTGTGACTCAGCAGAAGCTACTGTATGAATAAACACGGTGGGCCAGATCTGCCTTGACACAAGCAGCCCTTTGGCACCCTTCTGGTGATGCCAGAGAGCCCTGATGTGATTGCAAGTGTGCTTTATGCCCACTATAAGGTATTTTTGCAGTGCCAGGGACACGTAAAGTAGCCTCAGAATAAATGAAATCAGGCCCAGCAAGGACAAAAACGCTACAATGGCATTTCTGTGGGAACTTTCCCAAAAGTCATCTCCCACTGAAACTCTACTCTAGGCTGACGCTCGTTCTGCTGGTCACATGTGGCTCCCAGATCTTTTCAGCTCATCAGCCTTGAACATATGTGATGGCGTCTCTGTGTGGTGGAAAAAAAAGGAAAAAAGAAAAAAGGTGGCTCCGCTTCCAACTCCACAAAGGATATGAGCAAGCTGTGTATGCTTCTGCAGTCCATGTCAGTCAGTAAAATTAGATCCTTACAGCCCTCTCCCTTGAAGACATGTAACTAGCTACACATCAGGCTGTACAGGGCTCTGTTAGAGGCACGAGTGCAGCAGGAGAACGGTAAGAAGAATGCTGGCTTGGTTCTGCCATTGCCAGCGTCTTTCCGATAGCTGGTCATCTCAAAGAGAGCAGCGGTGAACAGGCTGCAAGGGCTATGTAGAAATATAACGGGCGCTTCTCAAATTATCACAGTATAAACACATATAGCGTTTTCTTTTTATTATGACTTTCTGATGAGCTTTTTTAAGTAAAACATAGCAAAAAAAATCTGCACATTTGTAATTATTTTAAATTATAGATTCATGGCTTTGTTTTTCTTGCTTGTTTTTGTTTGAGTTTTAAGATAAAAGCAAACAGTCCAAGGTTATACTGAGGAGCATCTAGGTATGCAAAGCTCTTGTTAATTCTGCCTACAGGGAAAAATAGGCTGCTTCTCTTCAAACCTTTAAAATAATGTTTCATACCATAATCAGTGCAATAGAATGAACTGATTGATTGCTTGAGACGGGCAAGAGGGGTTAGTTTGCCACAGAGATAGCCAGTACTGTCTATGGTGTCTATGCTGAAGATTATATTCACAAGCCTTTTACAGCACTGCTGCCATTCCATGCAAATTCCTTTGCTAACTGTATATTAGAAACATTCACAGTAGTCTTTTTAACCTATGTCTCTGTGTCCCCAGTAAGAGGGAAGTTGACTGAAAATGCAGAGACCAATGAGCACTTCTGAAGTTTAAACTATGGACACCCCAAAGATGTATGTAATTTTGGACATTTGCTGGCTTTTTTCCTTTAAAATTAAGTCAAGAGTTTTAAAAAAAAGAAAATGAATTAGGAAAAAGCCTCCCAAAAGGGTTAATTTTTCCCCTACAGCTTCTCTAAGCGGAACTGATATTCTTAGTCTGACTTAAGGATATGGAATAGAAAGGCTGCCAACATCTGTTGTGGTCAGAGACAGATAAAAGAGACTAATTCAGAGCTGGAAGAACCCATGTACAGCATTCTGTGTTGCATTACCCTTTTCATAAAAGCACGCAAAATAGTATTTGATAGTATGGAAGATAGATGCTCACCTAGACTTCTCCACTAGAAGACCTAGGAATTTCACATGTATATAGGTACCCTCATCATCACACAGACACAGAGAGCACAACATGAAACATTTAACTTCTAACTGGGGAATTCCAGGCTGAGAATATTTCAGAAACACTGAGTATATAACCACACTGCTATATAATGGGAATGAATGAAAGAAAAAGAAGAGACAGGTGATTTGTGGGCTTACAGGTATTGGGAGCAATATTGATTTAGCCTGCCAACCATGGAAAAAGTTAGCACAGAACAGATTAAGATGCTAATTAACTTTGGATGTGGATTAGCCCAAACTTTATAAAGGCACTCAGAGCAAAAGTATCCACATAGAGACTCGAAGAAAAGCTAATGTGATTTACATTCACACCCTAATTCAGTTATTAAACATACCTCATGTAGACAAGCCTTCAAATTACTGCAGTCAGCAACTATTTCTAAGGAAGCCAATTGCATTATGATATAATAGGCATACAGTCAAAACCAGCTCAAAATCTACAGACTGCAAAACTAGTACGTCCGTCTATATTTACTTTTGCCAGGACTGGTCTCACTATGTGAAGGGAACTTCAATATCTGAACTGGAGTTTGAATAACAGCTATTTTAATACAGGAAGGGAACATTTTACAGGCAGGCGGCTTAATTACATTACAAGTGAGACTGAAGTGACACCAAATGTTTAGTGCCTAAATGTTCTTTTGGTGCATGCTCTGCTGTCCTTATTCCAAGGAAGCACCCGGTGAAGTCAGCAGAAACTCTGCCCAAGAAGAGCAGCCAGCCTGCCTCTTCTGTTGCAGAGCAAGAATTATACCTCACCTTTTGTTTGCATCAGTAGGAAGATGCAGGCATGGAACTAAAACCCCCCAGCAATGGGACCATGGTATGCACTGCTGCCAGGGGTAAAGAACAGAAGTGGTCACAGGGACTGGGGCCTGCCTCCATTTCTTCTCCTAGGAGGTGGCCCAGTCCTTACTCCAATGGATGACTGAGCTTAGCAGTATCTCTCTCTACCTCTTACAGTCTGACATGCCCCTAAAAGCACAAAGCACATCCCTTAGCCTTCTGCAGAGGTGCAGAACATTATTGGCATATATAGTAACCAGTCAAAACCTCAACAGTTTAGAGAAATTCTCCTTTAGCTACCTCCATCCATTTTAAAATTTACTTTGCATTTCTTTGTCTTAATAGGCTGGAGAGCCTTGTCAAACATTTCTCACTTGACATAGAATAGTCCAGTTGGAAGGGACCTACAATGATCATCTAGTCCAACTGCCTGACCAATTCAGGGCTGACCAGAAGTTAAAGCATGTTAAGAGCTTGTCCAAATGCCTCTTAAACACTGACAGGCTTGGGGCATCAACCGCTTCTCTAGGAAGCCTGTTCCAGTGTCTGACCACCCTCTCAGTAAAGAAATGCTTCCTAATGTCAAGTCTGAACCTCTCCCAACACAGCTTTATCAGATTATGAAGCACTAGTTTGCACCTGCACTGGATCAATGATCAGGGATTCTTAACATAAACACCACTTTCTTCTCATATACTTATAATTGTGCATGCCTTTCACAAAACAGCTGTAAACTTAGAAGCTGGCTTTGTGAACTCATCCCCCCATTGCCAAACTTTTAATTAAATCTGATTTTTTCTACTCAATAGCATGCTTATGTATTAAATATACAAAGAATTATTAAATCATATTTATTGAGGTTTTACCACTGTTAGAAACACATATTTGGAGGCTTTTAATGTTGCAAAATATGTTTTAAATTATTTATAAGTATTTATTTTGTCATACTGGGGTTTTTTTTGCAAATATAAATATGTTTTTAATAACTGATCTTTACTTTAGATGCATGGAAATCAATTATTTAAAACATATTTTGAGGTTTAAACAACTATACCATGTCTACCTCTTCCGTAATCTCAGGCTGCATATATCAAAATCAAGATGCATGCTGCCACTTATTTGAAGACAACTTGCTACAGTAAATGAAGTATCTGATATAGCTCTCAGATCCCACTGCAGTTGTTAAATAATATGCCCAGGACACTAATAGCAGTCCTTGCACAAAATGTGATCCAGTATAGGATTTTGCCACCCAAAACCTGCCAGCCTCTAGACCAGTGTTTCTATAACTGCGATGGCAGCTCCCTGCAAAGAGACAGGGTTTGGGCAAGAAATAGGAGGCTTTAGTACACCACACAAGTTCTTCATGTTCCACAGTCCAAAATAGACTTATCTGGAGCCAATTTACTGAGTCTAATTTATACCAGACCCTTGCTGGAATGACTTGCACTCTTGCGGCTCTTCAGATGTATATCCAATAGGGAGCTGTCACTCTGTATGAGTTTTAATACAGAGGTCCAAGTACAAAATCCAGTACCCGGAGACACCATGTGGCTTTGTAGCTCTCCTTGAGAGAAGCTGAGCCAACAGCTCAGCAGCTGGGCTACACACATCCATGGATCCCTCCTATTTGTGACAGGTATAACGCAGGATATTTTCTTCTTTTTAAGATTTGACCGTGTTCTTCAATAAATAATGAGGTCAAATAGTTATAATGAGGTTTTCAGCCCAAGGAGTTTGGTTTTTTTAGCTTAGCTATTATTTCAGAAGGACAGACCTGGTCCTTAGAAATGCTGAGCATTGGCTACACTTACTGAAGAAATGCATAAGGAATACACAATTTTCTTATGAATCTGTAAGGCCCTGGTAGCCTTTCACAGTGTTTGAGCGTGAAATTCAAAAGGCACTATATAATAGCCTTCTATATAGCTCATGCCCCGTCTATATATTAGAGCAACCTCTCTATAAACACTGAAAAAGACCCACGATAAACAGAATTTAGTTAATTTTGTTGCGACTAGAGTGTCCAGAAGCCCTTAACTAAAAATGTAAAGTAACATTCTTGTAACTTTTTCTCCAGGAGGTAGGAGGAGCTTTTGTGCAACTCACTGCCAACTTTCTGGATATTAATATACAGAAACTAGCTTATATTCACCTGCAAGTATACCTTAGACCATAACACCACTGTACTATCAGAAGGCAATTTTTAGCAGTCTCACACCACCACTGTGTCCTTACTATATCTATTTTTCAACAGTGAGATGAGGTACAGGGAGGTTAAGCCTAATATCACACAGGCAGTCAGTAAGGGAGCAGAGTGGTGAACATAAACCTGCCACGTCCTAGATCACCACCCTAATTTCTAGAGCATCCTTTTAGCTTGAACAGAAGGAAGGAGCTCCCTTGCACTGCACGGCCAGCAGTTCCTGAACTGAAGCAAGACACCAAGCTTGCAGGGCAGCAGAAACTTCACCAAAATGGCTTATGCCAGCAACATGGCAGGTTCTTAGTCATTCATTTTAATAGGTCCACTCCCCTCTGGGAAAGGGCTAGAGATCTTTCCTGGATATTTTTTGCTCAAGTAGCTGAAATTGTTACAGCATCAGGTATAGTATCAGTATCTAAGGCTCTCATATTGCAAACCCTCAGCCACACACAGCGGTCTCACCAGCTTTGATAATTATCAGTGATAAGAAAGTTCTTCTAAATCCTCACAGCAGGCAAAACAGGGCAACAACCCCAACACCAGGGAAATGTAGTTACTGACCACACAAGTGGTGTGGCTCCCCAGTCCCACCACCTGTGCCCCACTAGAGCAGGGGACCCACAAGCAAGAAGGGCAACAGCAATGCCAGCGTAGAGGACCCCAAACTCCTGCGCCACCCACCACCTTGCTGGGGCTGGTGTGGTGGCCTGAGCACAACCCACAGCTAAAATGCAGGAAGCCGAGATAGGGAAGGGTGAGGAACAGTGTTTATGTAAGTGGTCATCTAATTAGGAACTAGGTAAAGAAAGACACAAGCAAACTCCCTGGCTCACGATGCACCTCTGCCTCCTCCTGTGCTGGCAGTCTGCCCCGTGCAAGCTCATGGTCACCAGCCACAACCTGCCAAAACTGCCTGCTAGACAGCAGCAGCCATCCCATCTCTCCATCACAATGCAAACCATTAGACTCGCACTCAAGTGCTTATTTACAAGTAAGCAGCACAAGAGCTACCGCCCCCTTACTTCAACACCTCACTAGCTGAGAGACAACACATGGTTGCCCATGCTGGGTCTTGCTGCTGGTAGAGGAGGACATAGGCCATGGACAACTATGTGCTGAGCTTTAAGCACTTTGAAATGCTATTCTGAACCCAGAGGGATTTAAGCTTGTGTTTAAGACTAAAATTTGCCTAGTGCTTTACTCAATCAGACAAAAAGACACCAAAAAACCCACCAGAGAAAGCCTGGAGGATACCAAGGAAAAAGGACAAGGCTGGAATCATTATTATTTTAACAGCAGCCCATTCTTCCAAATTAGTTGATACTTCCTGAAGGCTGTTTGAGTGGTGGAACTGTTTCCAGGCTATTAAGTTAGTGTAAGTATTTACTCTGAATAATATTTAGTGATTCAGCTGCCAGGTCTCTTATGTGTAGAGATTTCCAGTTAGTAGGTGTCATTTGCACATTGCTTTACATATATTTAAGATTTTATGGATTAGCCGTGTGCTTCCCAGCTTTGTAACACCTTTCCATGCCTCTTGCAAGAGCTGATTCAGCAGTAGGACACCATAGGCTACAATATCATCAAATACATCTTGGGCAACAGATACATATTTCAGCTTTATCCCTCACACTGTATCAGAGGTGTGTAAGCTATTAGGAATACCAGCTTTAGGAAAATGGCAGATATTGTTGCTCTCATAAGACCACACATAAAAATATGAGTTAATAATGGAGAACATGCCTACAGCTTTCTGTGGACTGTCAACATTTTAAACAACTAAAATAAAGGAATGCCTTTTCACTCTTTAGCCCTCACATCCAGTGACTTTAAGGCACTTTTTACAGTCTGCTTCTAACAACACCTCTGCTTGGCACCAAGCAGTCACAAAAGACAAGAACCCAGCCTCAAAAGGCTTACAGTTAAAAACAAAATAAAAATTTATCCCAAAAAAGCCCCCTTGTGAGATCAATAAATATTATGCTCCCATTTCATAGATGGATAGACCTTTCTGTGCTATATTTAATAGACATACCCAAGGCCTGCAAAGTAAAACAGCACAGACTCCATCAAGGCTGGGGATTAGCACAAGTCAGAAAACATGGAGAGCTTGCCTCAGTTCTTCAACCAAGCATTTCAGCAAAAAAATACTACTTCCAGTCATAACAGACTTATACCAGCTTAGATATCTCTTACCCCTCCTCCTCCTCCTCAAGCCTCAACTTTCTTCATGGTGCAACGAGGAGGGCAGCAATTGCACACAGCAGTCTCCACCCACAGCACAGCAGGGAAGATGGGAGTCCACATCCCCAGCCCTTCAGCCCTTTATAGTTTGTTTTGCCACCTGGTGTGAGACACAGCTGGGATGAATCTTCCAGAATTGCTCCACCCAAAACGCTAGGCTGTGTAATTCATGCAGGCCTAATGGCTGTCAGAGTGGGACCAGGAGCCAATCCATCTCCCAGCGCAGCAGCAATTCTGTCTACTAACCAGAGCAACAGCAAGTCCTGCAGAAGGCCCAGAATAAAAGTGTAGCGAGCTCCTTGCAAAGTTCCTGCAGAAATCTTTCCAATCTTCTGCAAAAAAAGGCTACTCCCTCTCCTCCATTAGAAACACCTTCCCAATGATGTGCTGCTCGCAGTCAAAATGATACTGGTACTTTGTTGACACAGACCTTTCACGAACAAACAAAGACCACAAAAACAGTTGAGAGTTGTCAGATGATAGGGAAGCGCCAACATTTCCCCATGGCAAGAGAAAAAGCTATCATCAGCAGCCTAAAAAGAAAAGAGTTGATTTTTGTTTACGATACTTGAATGTGAGAGCAAACTGGGCCACCCATTTAGAGCTGGATCCTACTCCTTGACTGCACAGCTATTTTTAACTTCTGTGTTTTTATAACAAGTCTGGCTACGAACTTTGCTACAGCTCCTCGTACAAAGAGAATTCTCAGACTTTCAGCAAGACTGCCATATTTTAGATTAGATGGCAATTTTATTTGAAAAGTGACAAGGAAAAAAGTGGCTTCTCTTACTTGGCAGATCTGTGCCCTGTGTGTATTTGGTTATAATTTATTCATGCTGGTGATGAAATACATTCCCCTCGTTTTCAATCGCTCAGCCCTGCAGAGCTGGTGGAGCTCAGAGAGACAAGAGCATCCACATCTCAGGGCTTTCCAGGGCACATCTGTGTGAAACTTGAAGGGTTTGTGTTTTTCTTTTCTTTTTTTTTTTTTTAATTTGGCTGGAATTTCTGTAGGTAGCAAGCACAGATGGATCTCCCCTACAGCTGCCCAACTGAGCTACTGTGTGTCCAGATGCTTGTACCATCCAGGACCCACAAGTTCTATTCAGCCAGCAGTAGATAAAACATCATGAGATTCACCATGAAGTTAAATCTATGAGATTCTCACATAAATCCCTTGCCTCCAATAGCTAGGGGTTCGAACAAAAGTTGTGAGATTTGTGATAAAAATCACCAGGCATATAAAAATGCCACTGAGGTTAAGCAAAAGCTTTACAAGAGGTGAGTCTGCAAAGGTAAGCAAGGGTGTATTTCGGCCATAGCACCACCTCTGTCCTCCGGGCTCTTTGCCACAAGAGCCAGCTTCGCCTCCTCCTGCCAGTAAAGCCCAGTGCAAGCAAACGTGTGACAAAAGTCATCATGTTGACTAGCTACCACATATATCGCATAAGGCTTTGCTTGTAAGAAAAACTGTAAGAGGTGGTAAGTCCAGTCCCAACTTTTAGAAATGTTCCTGCAAAAAGGCACATGGAGAGGACAGAGGAGGAGCGGTCCTCCCTGTCCAGCGATGTGTGGGACAGCTTGGTTTTGAAGACAAGCAACACTCCTACAACATTTGTTGCATGCATTTGCTTGCATGTACATGTGGTGTCATGTACAAGTGGTATTCCTCAAAGTCAGCCACCAGGTAAACAACACGGATGACACAGATGCAGCTGAAAAATATATTCCTTCCCGGTGGCTCCCTCCAGAGTCTAGCTTTTAGCTTCCTGAACTTTAGGGGAAAGTTATATTTGAGGGAGGGTGAAGTGTTGGTGATTTGTTTTCTTTTAATTTCTACATAATTTCAGTAGATTCCCTAAGATAGAAAACTTTAGAAATCAAGCAGCCAAATATATAAATAAAAGGAGAGAAAAAAGAAAAAAAAAAATGATGTCACCCTCAAGCAGTTCCATCAAGGGATGACATTTTAAATCACATCATGTCTCACACCCATTTCTTAGTGCAAAATAAATCACTTGAACAGAGTGCAAGCCAATTTTTACTTTAAAAAATGTTGTGTCCTAAGGCTCTCTTCTTGAACTTCAAAAGCATACTTCATAATTACTCTACCTATCAAAGGAAACTCAATATTTCACCTCCAACCTCCCTCCGCTTATGTTATAATTTTTAATTGTTAATAAATTATATTAATTTTAAACTGGTTATTCTCTCTCGAAATTACATCTTTCAAATGAGTATGCAAACTTATTTTAAATTAACATATTTACCTTAAAATTGTATTTCAGTAATTTGTTTACAACTTTTATTCCCTGTTAATTCTTGTATTAGGATTTCAATCTTGGGTTACCCCATTTAATTTTATTTGAATACCATTGTCTCAATTTAAGAGTCAAAACCTATTTCATAGAGCTTGATATTTCTGGAAAGCAAATACTTTTCTTTTTTTAGCACATTTATATATTTTTGTTTGGAGGCATCATTATGCACTGCACGGCCTTTTGTCATTGCAAGCTTAAGACACAGGAGGAAAATTTGGAGGTATTATTTACAATCTAAAATCTGCTCTTACAGAATATACCACAGAGTGCAGACACTCTTAAAGAATATACCACATCAGTATTTTGGGCAGGGCTACATTATTTTCTTCAGCTAGCGGGTATTTTACTTGACGCTCAGTCCTTGCAAATACATTCAAGAAGGCCAGACACGGCAGGCTTCAGGTACGGTATTTTCTGTAAAGGCAAGGGTGCTTCTGAACAAGGAAGCAAGGTTCCTGTGCGTATTCAGGTGTGATAACGAAGGCATCATTCTTCATAGAGTCCAGTGGGCAGCATTTAAGAGTTCTCACTGATTTTTCAAGGCTGGTCACATGCTTAAATGGATGAATAACTATCGCAAAATGGTAGAAAAATGTCAGCACGCTGATGCCAGTATCACATAAATCAGCGCTCTTAAAAAGTCCAGCATGCAGAAATTACCCTTGTGGCAGGACCAACCGAAATACGTTGCAAAGTCTTGTGCCTGCGAGTGACCTGAGCTGGGAAACAGGCAGGGAAGTTCACACCCAGGCAACGCTCAGTTGGCTTCTGAGGCTCTCGGAGTAGATCAAGGCATACTGGAGCACACTGCAAAGGAAAAAACACATCCAGTTGGTGAACTCAACTACATGGCTGAACAAACAATTCCCCCGTTGAAAGAAAAATCTTCCCAGAGATGCCTTTGGGATTCCTGGGCAGCACACAGGAAAGAAAAACAAAGCAGAGATTGTCCCTGGAGAGTACATTGCGAATATTATGTTAAGACTAGTGTCTACAGGACACTATTCAGTGCCAGGTGGGTACTCTTTAATCTGCAGGGTGTTTTTTTTAATAACAAAAAGACGACTAGGACTGTCTCACCACCCCAGTAAATTACACAGCCACATACAAAATTCTTCTTTCCCAAAGCATCAGTAGACAACTGCAAATCGCCCATGTTAGAACTCCTGCTATCAACGGTGTGAGACAAATAGCCTGTATCTCAGAGATTGCTACTCCCCAAACCTGCCACATTTTGTCATCTTGCCCTCGTTATTCGTTACGCACAACAGTCTTCCTGCAGGAAAGAAATCTGGGTTTTGCTCTTCCTTCAGCCAAGCTCTCTGATCACAATCAAATCCACAGGGTCAACAACTTTTTGTGAGTCCTGACGACACCCATCGCTGGTAGATCACAGGAGGACTAAATCACAGGAAGATGGAAGAAGTACAAGCAAACCAAAGAAGAATAGTTTCAGACCAAATTCACAGTCTTGCACAAATCTCAAGACATGCGCCCAAGTCCCAGCTCATCAAGATGAAAATGTAGCTCCTAATTCTTCCCATATGTTTCAAACAAAATGTTATGAATGAAAGATGGATCTTCTTCCCAGTTGTTCCCTTCCAGAGCAACCCACCCAACTCCGGATTAACCCACTTCGTTCTAGTTCCATCTCCTCTGTGTGGTCAGAAGCAAAGCAGGGAGCTGCGCCAACAGAGGCATTGGACCTCTCCTCGCCAAAGGAGCAGGCGCATGAGGTAGAAGGCAGCATGCACTGGAAAACTCAGATGTCAAAACACGTGTGTTTCTCCAGCAAAACAAGAGAGGGAGGGGTCGCGTGGAGCGAGGCCGTGCAGTTCCTCTTTTATGTTGTGAGAGCTTCCAAAAGAGAAGTGTCTTTCAAACAAAAGTGAGGCATGGGTAGCTTTCCAAATGTTCTCATTTATTTCTGATAGTTGTCTTCATTTAAGGAGCAACGTGTTTTCTCTCAAGTCTGGCAAAGCCACTGGATGAAGCAACAGATGTACCACACTGATGATCCTGAAGAAGGAAAACACATCTGTCTGCAGTAGCTTTTTTGGACTCTGAGGACCAAGCGTGTAAGCCTGTGGGAACTCCACAGACACCCGAAGTCCTAATTTATTCATTGTTGATTTATTTATATACCCTTATGCAAAAGCGTTGGTGATACACAGTAATGTATATAGAAAAGTTTTAGCATATAAATTACATTTGTTCCCCATTTTAAGATATCAAGCCAAAAAAAAAAAAGAGGCTTTAGGTATCTGTGAAGTGGAGTGTTGTTAGACACTTGCTTATTGAGGCGGGCATCGGACGTTTTATAGGGTACACAACTGGCGCACCTGGGAAAACGCATACACTGCCAGCTAAAATGCCTAATCTCTTCTTTAGCACATTTGTGGTTTAATTACAAAACCTAGTGAACAATTAAAATTCAGGTCAGCACACAGCAGCAATACCAGCCTTTGATGTGGGGTCAGTATTGGTCACAGTCCTGTACTCATTACATAGGTTAATCAACTTAGTGGAGTAAATATGACACGACTGACCAAAAATCTATGTAATTACCATCGCTCTGAGAGCACTGGCAAGCAGGGCTGGTTTATTTGTTTGATACACGAGCATTATTTCTCCTAAACAAAACACAGATCCGGAGCTGTTAGTGTAAAGCAGATTTGTTTCTTCCACAAGCAGTCCCTCTCGTTGCTGCTGTCCATCTGCACGCGTGTGTGCACGCGGCAGGGTGTGCACCCCCACGTGCACACGTGCAAGCACCCCCCCACACACACACACAATAGTCCCGTCATTAGATTTGTGCAGGTGACTACTTCTGCCCCTGCAGCATCCCACTGACCGCAGCTCATGATCTTCTGTGCCGACATGCAAAGCCACTGCGCAGACCTCATTGCAGTAATTCCGTATGAAATAACGCACACATTACTTTTCGTCTCAGAAAGAGAAAGACATCTGTGGGACAGTGGCACTGAAATGGACTGGGAATATACAGCAATATATGTTTGTGACTGCCCCAGCCATCTTCACCCCTTAGTCCAGCTCACGAGACCTACTTTTTGTCAGTCCAAACTTTTGCGCACCTTTCAAACAGTAACTACTTAATAGAAATGGATCGCTACAGCCAGATCAAATGTTGCTTTCTCTTGCCCACACGTAGATTCTCCCTGATCCCTGCATAAAGGAAACCCATCACAATCCTCAGGCAGGTCATACTCCGTCCAGCTTGAGGGTTGTCGCTGAGGCCAAAATGTCAAAACCCTCTGCACTCAAAAAGAGAGATTCATAGGATGCACAGTGCTTGCTTCCCGCCCTGAAAGCCAGGAGTTATCGGGCTGTTCAGCCTGGGATTTTTGCAATAGGCACCCAATTCCCCTGGAAAGGAGAGTGACAGCTAGGAGGTTTGAGCTGGGATTTTTGCAACAGTCACCAAACTCCCAGGGAAATTCAATGAGAGCTGAAGAGTTTTGATCCCTCACATGAAAGTTGATAGCAAATTAAAATGCATTTCAATGGGGGTAGGAGTAGGTCCGGGTGCCACACTCCCATAAGCTCTTTTGAAAATGACAGCCTTAAATGGTATATTCTGATAGTCCAAATATGTGGGGTTAGGTAATTTTTTCTAATTCTTAAAAATGTATTAGTCATAATTTTCTTCTGGCTTTCAGTCCCTATGAGATAAAAGGACTTTACAAGCAGCAAGATTTACCAAAATAGTCCCAGAAAAGTCTTAAACCATTTTCTACAATATTTCCAAATTATTTCCTAGTTTTTCTTTCTGTAAAATGTGTGCCATACAGGGTGTAGGACTGTGGGCACTGTCTCGGTGGAGCATTTGTCTGGGTCGACGCGTGTGCGTTTGCAATGGGTGTCATCTGAACCCTATCGATTACCTCTGCGGCATCCTCCCTACGAGCAGCCAGCCAGCCATAGGTGACAATTAACCAAGGCAGGAAACTGCAGGAACATGCCGGAGGGTACACACAGCCATAAAATACATGACAACAGAGGACAGCATGGCATTGTAGTGGCATGCTGTGTTTTCATTAGGGTGTGTCAAAATATTAAAATAGGACAATAAAGAAGAAAATGTTTTTGTAATAAACCATGGGTCATCCCTTTGTAAAACAAAAGCTTAATTGCTGTAGAGACAAGGTTTGTGTCTTCTTGTTCTTATTTTCTGGTGTCTATCTCAATGGCCTCTTTATATAGTATTGGAATAACAGTAAATAACAGGAGCCTTTAAGTGCTGCTACAGTGTTAATGCTTACCACTAGTAATAGGCGTTGATGAACAGATCTTTACTGCTCATTTTCTGTTTGAGTCCCACTCCCCACAACACTCTGCTCTCTCATTCTCCCCACCCACTGCATTTAAACGAACAAACCACGTTTTCTTTATGTCATCTCCATCCATCCCAAGAGCTTTGATCACCAAAGGGAACGTGCCAGTGCTGGCAGTGCTCTCATTCTGGGGGGAAGGTTGATATTTCAAACTTATTTTTGCTGTGCATCTGAATGACAGCAAGTATTTTAAATTGTTTTAGTTTTCCAAGGGAAAAAACACTCTGGTCAGGATAGCTTATTTAGCTCACATTTAACATATCATTTGTAGTTTGACTTACTTTATTTTTAAAAACTACTTTTAAACTGCTTCTTAAAAAAATAAAACACAAACCTTCAAGAAAAAATTGCTTGGAAACAAAAAACTGAAGCTGCTTGTTGTGGCAGTAATCAAAAAGGACATATTAATACCTTGCTTTTATATTTTCAAATAAAATTCACTGAAATGGTCACAAACCCACTAGACATTCACTTTTTTTTATAAAATGGCATTTTTGGTGGAAAAACATTCCGAATTATTTTTCATGGACTAGTTGAAGCTACCAGGGACAAGCACAATGTCATCTTGCTATTTCTCACCTCCCTATTACCAAGTTTTACTGCCAGCTATTCTGTGGACTTCAGCTGGGTCACCGTGGAAATGTGGGAACAGAAGGTGTGTTATTACCTTCTTGAACTGAGTTAGTGGAGTAGTCTGTTAGGGACTATATAAATATGTATCTGTAGCAGATTGGGTAGTGTCAGTCACCAGAGCGTCCCTATCACCATTCACAATGGCAGAGCTGGTCCCACGCCGATCATTTTCCTTCATCTCAAGAAAGCTGGCTTGGCTTCCTTGTTACTCCCAGGTCTGGGAAACACGAGCAGTCCAAGGGCAGTGCAGTGCAGAGCCAGCAGGAGGTGCTCCTATAGCAAGAAAATCCATCCAACAGAATAAATCATAGATACGTGGCACCAAATTTCCCTTCCGCTATAATATAATAAACGTTTGGCATACTCAAAAAAGGGGTTTTGGCATAGCAGGGAAACCGGTTTGAGCTCTCCTACTGCAGAAACCTAGACAGATGCAATATTTCTCTTGTTTTTAAGTTACTGTAATCAAGCAGATTGCAAAAGAGAAAAAAAAAAATGAAAATATGTTATTAGGTCCTAGTAGACTTGTAATTTCTGAATTTCTTTTACAAATGCCCATAGAGTATTCCATCTTTATCCTCCCAAGTCACTGAGAATAACACATCAAAGAGCATGTTTGCATTTCTATAATAGATAACAGCATTGACATAAGCTTCAGGGTTCATACAAACTATAAACTGAATTACCGATCTCATATCTCACGTATTTATAAACTGTAAATTGAGCCTGGAGAAAAAATTCCAACTCCAGGTGAAATAATTATTCCAGAGCTTTTAAAGAGTCACTTCTGAGCTGCAATCTGAATTCCAGTGGACGTGAATTTTCAGTTTGGTTTGTACCACCCTCTGCTTGCATAGCAGGAGTCAAACGGTAACCCAGACTCTGCTGGTCACTGCTGCGGCAAGGTTGGCATGGTCGTTTGAACAAGAGATTTTGTAAAAGCCACGGGTGTCTCAGTCTCCCCTGTCTGAGGAAGGAGATGATTTGCTGCTGCCATGCTCTTGCATTGCCTCCAAAGGCCACAGCCATGTGGGAGCCAGTTCTCCTGCAATCCTCCAAGATACCAGAGCCTCAACAGAGCAAGCCCTGATAGCCCAGAGCTTCTGCTTACGAACCTGAAAGCATTATAAACTATTTCACTATAAACACTATAAACACTTTTCTCCTCACACCTTAAGGAGGAAGAATGTCATTCCCCTTATTTCTATAAACCAGAAAGCTCACAGGGAAAGGGCCCATTTTTGGAGAAACTGGGCATCTTCTAAGCTTCTTTGACACGAAAGCATCAATAAAGCCAGGGCACCCTGCCCAAGAGGCAAAGGTCAGATCAACAGACAAAGTGCTTCCATGAGACCACAGGTAACCCAGCAGTAAGTATGCCCTGACAAGGGCCAAACTGGGAAAAGTCAACGAAAGCTGCCTTTCTCCTATTGCCAGGTGCTGGGTTGAGGGTGACTCACCTAAACCACAGGGCTGAGACCATAGTTCTCGGATTGGGACGCACGTCGGTGAAATACAATGTCTAGAGACAGCGTGAGTCATTCACACAGCACTCTATACAACTACATTGAGTTTTTGTGAGCTATATTGTCAGAAAGAAAAACAAAGTGAAAAGGAAAACATTGCTAAAACAGGCTATCGTGCTGTCTCATGCAAATATGCTAAAAGAGAAACCGAAACCCGTTAGCCAATACCACTTCTGGAACTCCAGCACTGGTCTGAGCCATCAGCTCCTCGCCATAACTCCCCAAAGCATCTCTTCTCCTGCTGCTACTGTTCAACATGCCCAAAAGGAGAAGAAACAATAGGTGTCAGGGGAAATAATGGTGTGGGATTTGAGGCAGGATGTTGTTTTACTGAGTAGTTTGACAAAGACCAACTGGAAACGAAGGTGGACACGTTTGTTTCTAGACCTCACACAAAAACAGTAGACCCAATTTTTTTACGTGAACTTAGCAGTAGGACACAAGAGTATTTGGTTCTGGAATACATAACAGTGCGTAGGCATTTAAGATACGCAAAATTAGGGGACTTTAATTATTATGGTTTTGTTTTGAGAATTCAGACCTCTCCTTTTAAGGTCTTAAGAAACTGTCTTGTCACAAATGGCTCTCATTTTTCATCTTACAGACTTTACATTGTGGTTCCTCACCACAATACAGATAGGAACAATGCTTTTCCTTCCACCATCCCCTATTGCATTATGCGAACACTGGAAATCCATTAAATCCAATGTTATTAACTACCTTGCAACTGAAATCATCCACTACTTTTATTTCAGCGATAGGACGAAAAGCTTTTCTCTAATGTGTTGCTGATTTACCGAGCATTTACTAATTTAAAAACCTTTCCTGACAGACAGGACCAATTCCAAACCAGACCAGGTATAACACACATGAAGTTTTGCTGCTTGGTGACAAAACCAGCCTACAAAATGACTTTTTGGATATTCTCTTAGCCTTGTCAGCGTAATCGATTCTTGTTCGCTTACTACCACACCAGTAAGCACAGAGTTGGCATTAGGATTTGGGGTCAGATCAGCAAAAGGATTCTGGTGACAATAGCAGCATTCACAAGCTCTGTCAACACGGCATGGTTTATTTAATTCAGCAAACACTTAGCTTTGGCGGCAGAGAAAGGCAAAGCAATGTAGACAGAAATATTGAGGTAGAAGTGCAGAGAAAAAAATTTATCCTGGCTAGACCATGTCTAGATTCAAAGGAAAACTGAGGCGGGGGGCAAGAGAGTGGGAATTTTTTTTGTTCCTGGGTTGTTTTTTTCTGAAACAGAGTCCTGTTCTTGTGCTGCAAGTGGCAGAAACATGAGGTGAGGATCATTAAGTGATGAAGGCTTTGCAGCTGACAGATTACAGGACAAATTCAGCTCAGTCTCTTTAAATTTGCTCCTCTGCAAATTGAAACACTGTCTTATTTTTCTCACTGGAGACATTATCTAGGAGGATCAATAATGGGAGAAAAGCAAGTTCAGCTTTCTGACAAACAGGGACACAGCACTGAAAAGACGCTCAAAAAGGCACTAAAAAGTACTTGACTCTTGAATAGGTTAGTATTTACAAAATTGGACTGTGTAAGTGAAAGATGAAAAACTGTTCCAGTAGAATATGCAACAACACTTTAAAGTTTACAAACAAGAACCCCTTTGTTCAGTGGCGCCATTTCGTTTGGGGTTTGGAGGCTTTTTTGTTCCTTTCTGGCTCCAAATTGCCTTAAAAGGAACTAAAAATAAATCTTGCTCCAAAATCTTGCTGAAAAAATATTTTTAGGTTAAAACGCACAAGAAAGCACAGGAACATGATGGGATGGTATGTTTGACCAACTCTCAGGTCAAATGATTTCCAAATTTGCTAGCAATAGAGAATTAGGTCAGATCCTCCTGTACATCGGGGAAATGGCCAACACCACCCCAAAACTGAGGTTCCTCAGTAACATGCAGGTGCAATTATCAAGTGTCCCTGATACGCCCATGTGATATTGTACTGTCAGGTGTCTTACTTTTTTTCTCCAAATGGCTTACGGCTTTTCTGCTTGCACTACTCCATAACCATCACAGCTGGCAGAGGTGCTTGAGCCAGATGCTATGAAGTTTGAAGGAAGAAGGGCTCCAGGGTACAGCATTTGCTGTCAGGCTCCTTGAGCTTTATGGAGAGCTCTCCCCGCCTTTCCCAGGACAGCATCAGCAAAGGCTCCTAAAATGCTGCAAAGAATATATATCTAGGCTGCAGTCAGCAGAGATGGGTTTCTGAGAGAGGAGCTGCGCTCGCAGAGTTGAGTGAGCAGTTTTGTGTTCTTCTAATAGTTTCATTTGGTTCAAGCATTTAAAGCTTTACAAACTTAGAGAGCTGTCCTTACAGTTTTTGTGTCAATGAAATAAATCAGTATTCCTCTAAAATTCCTGCCAATAAAGCCTTCCTGTTACACCGGTGCGTCTGAATGGGCAGACCTACTCACCGTTACTAAACAGATGGTGGACTCTTTACAGAAACCCTCCTAGGTTAAGTGAGTATGGTTAATGGTATAGCCCAGCCGCTCAGAGTAATAGGTTGTTTTCATATACAGTAACTTGCACAGAAGAAAACCTTTCATTGGAAAGGAAAAGCGTAGCCAACAAACTAGCCCGGCTAGGCGTATGTGCATTGCCCCACAGCTACGTGAACTAAACTCAGACAGGGCAAGGAGGTAACAACAACTAAAATGCCCTGGTTCGGCAGCTTCCCGCCTTTCCAGGGAGAGGGCTAAAAACTTCCCTGCAGGAAAATCCCTCACAGCTTCCCAGCTCGGCCATCTAGCTGAAACAAAGACATTTTCAATCCTCAAAACCGAAGCGGTACCGCACACCGTGTTGTGCTGTATGGCCGAAATGAGTGCGGTTGCTCTGAGGGACCCCCCACAGGCCTGCCACCACCCTCCACATGAGCTCATCGAAGAGCGTAAGCAGCACCTACACATTAAAATAAGGCCTATATTTAGTATTTGGGACTACCACAGACCTGCAGTGTTACAATTGCCAAGAAAAAGGCGTGCCAAGTACGCTTCACCTGAGCAAAGAAAGGGGGAGAGCAAGGTTTCTCCTGCGGCGAGGCAGGGAGAGGTGCTGCGGCCCAGCGAAAGGAAGGCTAGCCCGGACCCTTCTGTCTCTGCTTGCCTGGGCCACTGCCTCGGCTGCAGAGATGTTCACGCCAAGCTGCTCAGCCTGGTTATATATGCTGCGTGTATACAAACACGTATATGCACATGCACATATAGGTGTGTAATCAGACTCTAATTGGGATTGGAGTCCCGTTGTGTTCCTCACGGTACAAATAGAGAGGATGCCACGGGCCTGCTCCAAGAGGCAAGTCTCTGAAACCACAAGTAAGGATGAATTTTAAGCAATTGCTGCCAAGACCACTGAAAGTATGTGCCTGAAAACTCTCTCGTTGTCCCTTGTGCTGGAGGCCGAGAGATTAGGAATGAGCAACCAGCCTCCTTCAAACCACTTCTTACAGGACCCTAAGCCCAGCAGCACCACTGGCAATTGGCTCCTCGACTTCCTCCGGGAAGAGTTCGTGTTTTCTCCCCTTTGCCGAGGAACAATTGACATTAAATGTTTGTAGGTCTTGGTCAACGCTGCTTTCTTTCTCTTTTTTGGCCTCACGTCCGAGTCTTATAAAACCGAGACCAAAAGACAGTAAGTTACCTTGGGGCAATTTTCAGACCATCCACCTGTTGCACATAACTTCACGGGCAAAAGAGCCTGCGCCCCTGATACATCCAGCACGGAGGGAATGGCTCCCCGGAGGGCAACTGTGAAGGCCGTGTCACGTCTTGTGTTCAACCGAGGGCTGCTGTAAGCCTCTAGCAAGCTATGCTTTCAGAGCTGAACACCTAGCAAGCTCTTCCAGCCTTGGGATGGCCAGGGAGCCATTTTCAAGGATTTTCCCCCCATTTTTCTGCCATCTTCTTCCACACCGCTCAGTTTAGCCACCAATTGCACCTGAGCATTCCCACCACCATGTTGCCTCCTCGCCTCTCCCCTGCCCGGCTGGCGGCATGCCTCCCCCATTGCCTGCCCACCAGCCAGGCTCCTCTCCCGCACCTCTGCCAAGCACACCACTGTGCTGTGCGGTCTCTCTCCTCAACCAGCCTGGCCCATCTTCCCTCGAAACCGCTTCCAACAATCCTATCGGGGCACGGGCTTTTTCTTCCTGGGCCTGACAGTAGCTCCAGCCACACAGCGATCTCGAAGGAAGCTGAGCACCTGGGTCAATCTCAAGCCGTGCTTTTTGCCAAGCGATGGCCGACATTTAGGCTCCTGGCAGAACAAAAGGGGGAGAGAAGTTAAATGTTAACTATTGCATGCTTACTAAATTATATTATATTAATCTCTCCATTATCATAGGGATGGATTTCAGAATCAGTGCGAAAACTCTTGCTGCTGCCGTTCCCTCCTCTGCCATATGGCAAATGGGTATTTGCACTTTTGACGGGAGTAAGGCGCGAAGGATCCCTGGTTTGCGTGACAGACGATAGCCACAGCAGGCAGAGGCCCTTAGGCTGGGCCTGAGGCTGCCCAGCGGGGGCTCTTGCATTTACCCCGAGCCCTGCCGAACCGACATGCAGACGTCGGCCCAAGCACGATAGTTACAGGCATTGCTCCACACCCAGTTATATTTAATGCAGGGGCCTAAATTACACAGCAGATGAGGAGAACTCCCTTTGAAAAGGCTTACGAGGTGCCACCTATTTCGCAGGTCAGAGTCAGGACTTTTGAAGGCATATGTGTTTTACAAGATCCAGATCAACTGAACAAAGTAACGAATAGGACCCCCTCCCCTGCTTGGGCATTGGGCACAAGGCAGCTGTCCTGGTGCCTGGCTGGAAATCAGCAGCAGCTCCCAGGGGATGTTGCAGGCTTCCCCAGCTGTGGGGAAAGTTCATAGGGAGGATGTGCAGCAATAACGATGGACACAAAAGCGTGACTGAGAGGACAGGGAGCTTCTGAGAGGTGAGAAGGAGCCGAAGGATAATTCATTTCCCAGATGAGGATAATTCAAATAAGTTCAAAGATAGATAATTCAAATAAGTTCAAAGCTTCCCTCCCTGGGGCAAAGACCTGCTAATTCGGAGAGCATCCTGTGCACAGCAGAGGCTGCACGGGCACCTCCATAAATGTGGAGGGGAGCAGGTGGGGAGACCTTCCTGCCCGAATCAGACCTTCGTTCGGACCCACAACATCAAATCCACCAGCACAGGTCAGGCTGCAGATGAAATAAAACCAGCTCACTGCAACCCTGCGCAAGAGCTTGCATAAAGCAACGGACCTGAACACCCCCAAAAGCTGCTCTGCACCCTTCCTCTGGATCTGCCTCTGGAGTCTGCCTCAGCTGTTTTTCAAAACATCATAGTAGTCCTTAAAGCACCACCATTTTAATGTCTACATAAAAAACCTCCTGATGTGTTGGGTTTAGTGAACCACAAACTACCTTAAAAATGCAACATAAAATTAAAGAATTCACTGTTTGTAGCTCCAAGTAGGGAACCGACTAATTAATATATAGCTTAATCTACAGCTTCTGCTATCCATATACAGCTCTAGCGCTTTGGCCTGCAGCCCCTTTGCTTTAATTGCTCTCGCTAAAGATAGCACTCTTCTAATGCAAAATAATCTGGTGAATCCTACGCCTGTATCAGGGCTAAATGCAGGGTGCGTAAGAGGAAAAGAAGAGAGCTCAACATAACAAAGTGTTTGCTTGCATTCAAGGGAAAACAGAAAGGCTTACTGAAAGTCAAAATTATATATCACAAATGAAATTAAATCCCATTAAAAGCTAATTTTTCTTGTTATCTAATATTATTTTTGTTATGGTGTTTCATGGATGATCTTTCGTTAACATGTAATGTCGAGCCACAGCCTGTCTGCATGCCAATGATACCCTCTTTAAAGAAATACAAATACCATGCAACACTTCTGATCTTTCTCGTATAAAGATTTTTTTTTTTATGAAACACTATTTAGACGCTTCATGGCCAGCAAACATAAATAAACATTGTAAAAAGTAGTCTTGGCTGCGAGAGATGTCTGAAAGACTGAATTCCTCGAGGGACAGACAAATAAACCAGGGAAAGTTTTATTTCATTATCAACATAGTAGAGGCATACACACATCAGCTGGTATTAATCTTGGTTATAGCTTGAGGCCAGTGACTGACGGCATGCTGCAAATTCAAATTCTGAAGAAAAAAAAGGTGATCCTCTTGATTGATATATTAAATCTCATTTTAAGTTAGATTGGATTGCAGACATCTGACTTTTCTGTCACAGCACGCGTTTGGGTCGGTTTCTGTAGTTTTCGGTTTCCCACTCCGTACTCTTCTGCTGCGTCACCTTCGTGTGCCCAGAAGGACTGCCTGCAATTGGAGGTTCAGGAACTTTGTAAGCTGGAGGTTATATCTGACCAGTCATGTTTCATAGCCAAAATGAATTTGTCTAATCTTTTTCTGAATCCATTCATCATTTCGGCCTCCATAACATCTTGTGGGAAGGAGCTTCATAATTTAATTACAGATTGTGTAAAAAGGTACTGAAATCAGTAAAAGTTGTTAAAGTCTTTCAGCCAAGAAGAGTGTTATGAGCTGGAGTCCCTTGTTTAGTTGAAAAACCTTGCTGGGTGGGCAAGGACGGTCGATTCTGCTGCTGGAGGTTCACCCAGATATGCAAGTTTTGCAGGTACTCCTTCCTTCTGGCCAGCACAAAGCAGGCGAGGGGGTAAGGTAGAAACGGGAGAGAAGGCACGGCTTTCTGTGGAGATATGGAAGCCAGAAGACGGCTGATCAATCATGGCATAACGGCCCGACCTGGCAGATGAGCAACAACAGCCACGATCTGGACCCTGTCTGGCTTCAGCCCTCCACAAGTCGCCTGGTGGGTCTCAACAGGTCCCTCTCTCTCATTACCCTTCTCCAGCGGGACAGAAACCATCCTCCTCATTAGGCAGGGCTTATTCCCAGGAGGGTTGAGCACTCACAGCACTGGTTGAACTCAGCGGAAACTGCAAGTGGTCTGAGAGACTCAGGCCAGCACCACATGGGGAATTTTGTGATGGCAAGCGCAACCGTTCGCTTACTGTTGCTTCATGTTTTCTCCTCTACCCCATGCTGTCCTTAATGTCATCCCCCTCTTTTTCAGCTCAGGGTCTCATCTGTAGGTCCCTGCTCCAGCACAATTATGAGTCAAGGTCTGCAGAATTTGACCCAAACCTCCTCGTGTCTGGTGTTCACCCTCCTTCAAAAACCCAGCCACGCCTGCAGGACTTTTTTGCTCACATCCCTTTACTTCCCTCAGTCTTAAAGAGCCTTTCTGAAATTCTGAATTGCAAGCCAAAACCGCCTGTTTTCCCAGGACATGGACACAGTAGCCCACGAGACCCACGCAAAGGAGAACAGAGCTAAAGGTAAAGCAGCGAGCTGCAACTCAGACTGACCTCGCTCTTCGTCAAAAGGTGAGCCCTAACTGCTGTCCCCATACGCTGTGCCGCTCTGCCTTCCAGTCACCGTGAAGATGCGCATTTTTGGATCGTTACCAGACCCGAAACTGTGAAGCTGTGATGCTGAGATGACAAGCCTCTGAACAATACCCCAGACTCCTGCAACCTCCCAATTGTCTTCTTCTGGCACTTCCCTAGCAAACACCACTGCCTTTGACTGGCATTCAACTGTTACTGCTTAATACCTCTGTTGGGCAAATTAATGGCAGTTACTTCCCTGGGAAGCGAGAGATGGTACTTTAAAATAAGACCCACCTCCAAATAACTTACTCAGCAAGAAGGAAAATTCGCCACCTTGTTACTTGCTTCAAATGCTTCCCCCGGGGGAGTGCCACGCATTTCTCTGAGCGCAGCAAGATCCCTGGTACAGCCTGGCTGCTGTTCCCCCTCCCCATCCAGCTGTGTATGGACTTGGTCAGACAGAGGTCAGAGAATTAAAAAAAAGCAAATAGGAGTCATGCGCTGGGAGCACACATTCACTGCATCGCTGAACTGTCTTACTAACCCAGGAGAAGCCTCCCACACTCCCATGCCGTTAGTGCACAGCTGCCGCTGGAAAGTTGCCCGCGGAGCCTCCCTCCCCTCCCACCTCTTTCAAAGGACCTTGTCTGGAGCTACCAGGCTTCTGCCGGCAATATTTGTCAGGGCACAGAGGACTACTGTTACTTAAAAACAAGCGAGGGATTACAAGATGCTTTGATTTCGTTGGGAGCACAGAAAGGGAACGGTCACCGTTTCAAAAGCTAGGAGGAAACGCTGGTGCACAGTCAGCTCTGCATGTTCATTATGTATTTGGCAGAATACATCAATTGGTTTGTGCTGAATTCCAAAACAGGCCTAGCTATAGCCATGCCAAGGGCTTTTGTAGAAGGATGACTTCTCCACAAAGCACCTCACATACTTCTGGGGCTACAGATACTAATTTTGCACTTGTACAAGCAAGTACCAACAGAAAGAAACATTTTCAGCATAAGGCTTCCAACAACATGTGCGCAAAACCCCTGGCAAAAGCCCCTCGGTGCCTTTCCCTGGTGCATCCAAGAAGTCGCAGTGTGAGACAGGCACCGGCACTCCTGAGTGCAAAGCTAGAGGAGCAGAAGCAGGACTCAGTCGGAGGGGCCTCTGAAAACCTGCCCACGGACACTGCTCCCGGGTGCGGCATCCTGGCTCTTGGGGATGGACAAAGTCTCATCCATTCTGGGCCACGTATAACATTTATTTATCCAGGAGCAGAACTTCCCCCTCTAAGAAAGTAGGAAATGTTGACGTAAACGGGCAAAACTGCTACTCTGCAATTAAAACACACTCCTTCAGCCAGAATCTCTCATAAATGTAATGTCCAACAAAACTACTAAAGTTTGGATTTTCAAAGGCCCCCTCAGGGATGTAGTACTTTACTCCCTTTGAACATCTGTTCGGTCCTTTCAAAAATCCCAGCCTAAAAATCCCTGCTGGGGGGCAGCACATTGCTGTGCTCTTTTCAGATCTTACCTTTAATGCAACATTAACCCCACATTCTGCGTTCTTCTGTATGTGGCTTTCTGGGCTTGGTTCTGACTCTGAGTCCTGCCTCCCCTTTTATCCACACGCTGTGGATTACCTGATCTGATGAGTCATCAGAAATAATCCTGCAACGGCACTGCTCGATGTAAGGGTTAGTTCGCAAGCTACTTCATGTCACCATTTATTTGAATAAACCATGCTACTTCCCCTGTATTTTATCTTGACTTAAAGAACAAAGAAGAAAGCAGGCCCTGAACTGCTAACTATTTTAATCCCAAAACAAGATAACTTAACATACTTGTGAGAACTGAGCCACCAATGCCTTCCTCTAAACAAAAGCTCTTACTAAATGCACTGGTGAGATTTGCCCACTCAAATCTCATAAAGCCCATGTTGTCACAAGGGCTAAGAAAACCTAGCTCTTTAAATAGAGTAATTCTGGGCTAAGAACATTAATGGCATCCCAGAACTGGAAAGGTGGATGTGTAAATTAAAAAGCAAAAAGCACATATACACTCTTAATATCCTAATACCTATTACATGGGATCTCTTTCAAAGTAGCTTTAAATGAGAAGTGCAGTTACTCTTTGATATAGCTGCTAGAAACATAGCCAGGATGCCCTTTGTTATAATTTTAAAAAATGAGTCCGCATTTCATAAAGACTCATAATAACTGAGTTTTCAAAAGCAGCACACGTTATTCCCTTTTTGGTTTTTCCTCCATTCAAAGCACAAATCTGCGGCAAATAGAGAGCTGTTCCCTTCACTCGGCAGTATCCTCTTGACTTGGCCCAACCACGGACCGTCGGAAAGAAGCCCTTTTAGCCACCATGAGGGAAACGATGATGCGCGCGGTGAGAAATCCTCCCCACACCCCCCCGCCGAAGTCCCTCTGAGACTGCCGGGGACCGGCATCACTGCTTCATCATCTGGGACCCCACAGCCCCAGCAGCATCTGGAGACCACAGCAGGCGACCCACGCCGATGAGCAGCTGGATGTGGGTCATGGGGCTGTAGGCCACAGTGTCTGCAACCCCAACCTGGACCCAAATCCAAAGCCATACCAGCTATCTGGACCCTGTGTTAGTAAAAGCACTGAAAAGGGACTGTACTGCCAAAGGGACCGTCTGCCTGGTACAAAACAAGAGCGAGGGCGCTTTGCTTTTTGCCCAAAACCCATCCAGACCTGTTATTTACAGCTTTTCCTATAGCATTTGTCAGAGGAGCAGCGAGCCTCTTACACACAACATCGCATTTATTCTCACAGGGTGAAAAAGAGGCTTAGAAGTGTTATCCTTGTTTCAGAGACAAGGAGCAGGTCCGTATTTCTAAATACATTCATGCAACCCGGAGGCAGCCTGGGGCTGGCTCCCCGGCAGTGTCGCGCAGCAGCGGCGCGTGCGGGAGACCGCAGCAATAACGCTGCAGAGCCCAGGGCTAATCGTCGCATCCCTGCTCGGGCCCTGCTCACCCCACGTCCTGAGGGAGGAGCATTTATTTGCTTCAGATGGAATTTGGGAATTCAGCCTATATATTCAACTTGCACATAAATCACAGATGTTATCTAAATAGGGTGGCAAACGCAGACGCAGGGAACGCGCATAATTCCATCACATTGCCTTGAAAAGGCACTGTAAAAGCTTGATTTGAGAGATTTTGAAACCAAACATCCTTTTTTGTGCTTTGCAGTCCTGAGGGAGCACTGGAAGCCCAGAGGTGGGTGGCCATTCTCACGGGCCCGGGGTGGGCAGGGTGTGCGGGGCGGTGGTGGGGCTCCCTGGGGTTCCCCTCC
>NW_009218974.1:0-285 GCF_000690835.1 Fulmarus glacialis
AGGGGTCCCCCAGAGCCAAGGTGGGGGGGCGATGAGAGGAAGCTTTCTTTTGCCCCAGGAACACAAACCCTACAGGGTGGGCATGAGGTGCCCAAACCCCAGCCAGGAGGGCTTATCCACAGCCAACGCTGGGCTTTAAACCTCTAGAAAATAGATGGATAACTAGTTTTGAGGCCCAGCATCCGCCCCGCGGTGTCCTCTTGTGCCTTTGCAGTCCCGTTTCTTATTTAAAAGCGGCTTTTCTCTCCCTCTCGCTGCCTGGAAGCCAGCCCCACGGGAGGCTGA
>NW_009218974.1:343-805 GCF_000690835.1 Fulmarus glacialis
CCGGAGTGCCTCAAAGTGAGTTTTGGGGTTTGCATCCCTTGGCTGCCTCCCTTACGCCCCCAAAAGTCATCTGTGGAGCTGGCTCTGAAACGAAGAGCTGTGGGATAGAGAAGGATGAAGATGGAGGAGGAAGAGGGATGGATGTAACCGCAGTCCCTTCCCGGTTCGGGGAGCATCCGATCTGGGGTTTGGCTCCACAGCCTGCTGTTTGGGGAGCACAGGAGGAAACCTGGGATCACTCAGCGATGGGTTTCCCACTGGCACGTTAGCGTGGGGTCACCGCGGCTGCCGAGTCACCCAGGACGCGGAGGATGTCCTAGGAGGACAGGCTGCCTGCTCTCGCTGAGCTCCTGCTCTGCATCTGTAGCTGTCGGGGCTGAAAACTTCCAGAAACTGCATCCAGGCTGGGTTTCCTATGGCTGCCGGGCTTTTCCGGACCCTTTCCTCTACGCTTTCCCCGGT
>NW_009218974.1:872-3606 GCF_000690835.1 Fulmarus glacialis
CCACCTCTCTTCCCCGCAGCGCTGAGGACTGTGGCACTCGTGACATCCCACGCTGTGTCCTGGTCGTTACCCACCTCGGGTGGGGGGGGCAGCAGGTTTTGGGGTGGTCTTGCTGGGAGCGTGCAGGCGTTGCATGTGGAGGGAGCAGGCATGCAGGACAGGAAGTGATTATGTCTTTGCATGAATGACACGGAGCCTAAAAATAACCGGCAGGTCTCTGTTGTGAGCAAATACCCCCCCCGGGATTTGCTTGATTTTGCTTTATTGAAGAGCAGGGTGAAGGAGAAGAGAAGCCCGGGCGAGCGAGCTCCGCACGCAAAAGCACCGAGCGCGCGAAGGCGCAAAAGGGGGGGGGGGGGGGGGCGGGCGCGCATAAGGTGCTGCTTGCGTTGCAAAAGGTGCGGTCTGCAGCTTTGCAAAGCAGCCCCGTGTAAATGGAGCCGTCCCGTTGCTCCGCCAGCCTTCCCCGTCGGGAGGGAAGCCGGTGGTTAGCTATGAATAGCACAAAATCATAGCCCTCGCTTTCCCGAAACGCCCTGGCCGGGTTTCTCGTGGCGCTGAGCCTCCCGGGGTTGGGAGCGGGGTGCTGCGCTCTGGGTGCCACCCTGGGGTCCCCACCCTCGGGGACCTCCCCCCCCCAGCTGCCGGCCGGCGCGGGGTCACGCCGCAAAATCTCCCGCGGGGAGGAGGTGGAAATAGCACAGGGTGAAAAATTTGGCGGAGGGGGTTTGGGCGTGGGGCCATGGCGTTTTCTGGCGAGTTGGGAAGTATTTGGTGTCGGAGGAAAGCTCCTCCGCGTGACGGTCGTCTCTTTGGAGATGCCCCCGGCCTTTATCTCCATCCTTTATGGTTTGTTTTTTTTTTTTCCCCTTTTTTCTTTGCACTGTTGAAAGGAAACTCTTCAGTAAGCATGCTCGCAGACCTTGAAACCGCTGGCAGCGAGCTGACGGCACAACCGGCAGCGCTGGCGCTTGCAAATCAGGGCTTTGTTCCTCTTTCCATTGATGCTCATTGATAAAACCCCTCACTTAAACATCAGGCAGCCCCAGCATCTCCTGCGTGTCCGTCAGCCGCCTCTCGGCCCCGCAGAGCAGCACCCCAGGGACCGGCGTGGCGTGCGAGGGGACCTGCCGGGGGTCTTTAAAAAGGGCAGTAAAGGAGTTTTTTGGAGGGGAGAGGGTGCGTGCGGTAGCTGCTCATCCCAAGGGCAACCTGCACCTGGGCCGCTGTTAGCCATTACAGGTGGGCTCTGTGCAAAGTCGAGGGCGGCTCGGCCAAAAAAGCCACGTCTGTCTTCTATCCTGCTAACGAGATACTCAGGTTTAGCTCTTGATTCCTGCCGTGCATCGCCCAGGCTTTGCTTAGGGGAAGGTTTGATACCACTGATTAATAATTCACTGTAAATCAGGTTTGGGAGCAGGGGCTGCAGCCTGGGTACCACTCCCAGTACCTTCCAACGGGTACCAGCATCCTCCCCATCGATGGCTGCCTCCGTGGCGGGGTGCAGAGTCGCACCCCCATTTCTGGGGTGACATGCCTGGATGTCTTCTTTTTCTCCCCCCCGCCACCCCCGTCTCAAACAGCTTTCCCTGACTTCAGGGTAAGGACTTTTAAATCAAGTAGCTAAAGGCGGGTTGGTCACGTGGAGGACGGGGATGTGGCGCTCGGTTTTCTGCCAAAAGGCAGGAGCGCGTTGGGGAGGGGGTGTGAAACGCCGGGTCCTCGTTATCCCGGCGTTCCTGCTTGGATTTGGGGGAAGGCATCCCCCTGATGCTTTCCCTCCCTCCTTGGCAGATGCCGGCGGTGGAGCACAGGGCATGCAGGGGATCGGCAGCACCGATCTCGGCCCGATTGAGAAATGCCTCTGTACTTTCTAGGAAACGCTGCTTATTTAGTTATATTTTTGGCTGTCGGCGTTGGCTCTCCGAGGAGCCCGGAGCCCGTGAGAGTGGAGGGAGGTTGCTTTTCTTGTTTAAAAATAATAACAATGCAGTCAAGGCTTGTAAAATCAGAGCTGTCTGCTGCAAAGTTGGCTTTCCAGAGCTTTTTCCTCCCCATCACAAAGCGCTTTTGGGTTGCTTTAAGGCATTTTGGGTCGCATTGCTTCCTTGCCTTATTTCACCCTTGCAGCTCGGCAGGCGAATGAGGCGTTTCAAATAAAACCACGGCTTAATATGTTACTTCTCACCTTTCCTTTTTGTTTTATTATGTTTTTTTTTTAATAAGCCAAGCTGCTTCCTTCCGGCATCACCTGGAACAACAGGAGCCTGGTTCCCACGCAGCCTCTGCTCCGGGATATCTCCTGACACGTGCAGGCTCCCCCGGCAAAAGGCTTGCTGTTTGTGTATTATTTTATTTTTACTGTTTTTTTGAAAAAGAGGGTTAAAGAGCACGCCGGGGCGGGGGGCTCAGTTCCAGCGTTTCCTCCGGGGTTCGGTGATGCCCCTCCGGCAGCGCCGGGGCTTCCTGCCGGCCGTCGCGGTGTTTCCTGCCTCCCTGCTCGGGTCGCTGGTGCCGGGTGCTCCCCGGTCCCTCGTGGATGTATCCGTGCCAGCTCGGTGCCGAAAAGCTGCTAGGGCTGCCCCGCGCCCATGGGAGGGATGGATGCGTTAGGAGGACGCTGCAATTGCTGCTGCTTTCCAAAGGGCTTTGCATTTTATTTAAAAAAAAAAAGAAAAAAAAAAAAATTATAAAATAACCTGAGGATTCCCGGAGGGGGATTTATTTGATTTTT
>NW_009218974.1:3680-4566 GCF_000690835.1 Fulmarus glacialis
CCCCCGCTATATTTAGTCCATTGTTTGCTCTGGCTTTGAGTCCTCGCCAGGTCCCCGGGCGCGGGAATAACCCCCGTGCCGGGCGGCGGGGGAGAGGAGCGGCTCTGCGAGGCATGGAAGTGGGGGGCTGAGCACCGTACATCATCGTGACTTATGTGGGAGAAGCCGCAGAGCCCGCGCGTCGTCTCTCGGGATGCTCAAGCGGCATCCCGGTGTCCTCTGCGGCTCCTCCGGCGTTCCCCATCCGCCCCGGGCTCGGTGGGGCCGGCCGTGCCGGGAGAGGGTCTACAGGGGAAGGGAAGCATCTATACATTGCACACCCATAGGCTTCGTTTTCTCGTGAGGCAGCAAGAATAATTAACCGGTGGCTGCTGGAGCTTTGAATTTAGGCAAAACACCTGGAGAAGAACAGTGCCGGTTTGTTCGGGCGGGATGTGCCCTTGAAGGGTGTCGGTCCTTTTTGCGGCTAGGGAGAAAATGGGCTCTTTGTTAACGAGCCACGGCCACAGTTTATCTCGGGCTTGCCTTTTAGGTCCCTGAGATTAGGGCCGCGAGCGCTGGGGAGGGGATGAGCTGGCTGGGTGAGTATTTCTGGGGTTTGTCCCTGCGCCCCTCGCCCTGGGGAGAAGATGCAGGCGGGAGGATGCTGTACAGGGATTTTCGTCTTTGCATCCTCTCTCTCCTAGAAAAGAAACCCTTAAATACAAGGGGAGGGACGCTCAAAACCGGCTCGCCCCGGGTGATGGCGAATGCCATCGTAAAATCCATGCGGATCGCTTCCTAGCACCCTAACTTCTCGTAGTGGCATGAAAACGGAGCAAAGCCCCACCAGCTCGGCTGATTTTTTTTTTTTTGGAAAAACCCCAATCTTAATGCAGGGGGAGAC
>NW_009218974.1:5025-6731 GCF_000690835.1 Fulmarus glacialis
GCTAACCCAGAGCTTTTTGGTGGGCTGGTCCCTCCCGGGCTGGTCCCTGGGCTCCTGCCCACCTTGGCTGGCCTGTGATGGTGGCTCCGTTGCATCTCTTCTCCTCGCAACCCCCAGCAATATTTGGTAGGATTTTCAGGCGAGATCATTTTTATCCGGTTTCCTGGGATAGGGTTTTTTCTTCCCCACCCATCCCATTTCGTCTCCCAGCTTGCAGGTTGGGCACTGGGAAGGATGTAAGCCATCCCGCTCCCATCGGATGCGGCGGTACCAGTAAATAGCTGCTCCCGTACGGATAACACCAGCGCTTCCCTCTTCCCGTGGCTTTTTAGAGCAGTTCCCGTGGTTGCCCAGAGCACCCATTTTGGGTAATTTTGGTCCTTTTCGAGAAGATGCTTGCTTTTGCCTGCCCAAGCGAGGGGGGAAAGAAGCCGAAATGCATTTTCCTCTCTCCATTCATTTTGTGGTTTGAAAGATCATTTCCAAATCTGCCCGGCGTCTTTTACGTCTGTTATTTGCCGGTGTGGTTTGTCGGGCAAAAAAAAAAAAAAAATATCCCTGGGGGATTTACGGCGAAGGTGGGTGACTGCGGCGGGGGGAGGAGGACGAAGGAAATGCAGAAGCTGCCTGCGTCTGCCTGCAAGTTGGGGGGTGAGTCTCCATCCCCCGGCACAGGGATGCTGGAGCAAACCCAGAGGGATCGGTACAGCTCATCGGGCTGCGCCGGCTGCTTTTGAAAAGATGCATCGATTCTCAGCAAAATAAGGAAAAAAAACCATCCTGGCTGAACGCCCCCCTCCTGCTTGCTGGCTGAGCTCTCCAAAACCACGAGACTCAAAACCTCCCTATATATTTTTTTTTTTTTTTTTGCTTTGTTTTTGCCCCAACAGTGTTTATGTGAAAGAAAAGCCTGAGGGGACTTGGAGAAATGGCACTGGCCTGAAACAGCTGTTTTGGTTTTTTTTTTTTTTTTTTTCCCCTTTTCTCGCATGTAAAAGAAACCAGGCTGCCTAATGGTGCAGAAAATTCACGGTAGAGCAACAAGTTTTCTGCGGAGCAGGGAAGGAAGATGGGGAGGAGGGGAAAAAAATCTGTGCCGGGGCATGGCCGTCTCGAAATAGCACATTTTCCGGAGGCTTTTCCCCTCCTTGAAGTATTTGCAGCTGCTGGGGGCATCGCGTTCCCCGGGATTGCAGTAAGGGACTGATCCTGTACTGCTTGCAAAGCAACAGGAGCATTTGTAGGGCTGGGTTAAAGCCACCCCTGGTTTCCCAGCGCTGTGCATCGCCGCCGAGCAGGTACCGTCCCCCTTTGGATGCTGCCAGCGTTATTCCCCATCATGCAGCAGCAGTACAAAGGAGATTTTATTGGGGACCGTCTCGGTAGGGGTGGGCAGAGATTTTTTTTTTTTTTTTTTTTTTCTTTTTTTTTTTTTTTTCCTTGCCATCTCTCTCTTCATTTGGTAACCAGGATCCGGCCCTGGCTGGCGCAGACAGTCGGCGCATTGTCCTGGACCGCTCGAGTGTGGCAGGATGCTCCTGGCCAGCTCCCCCCCACCTCCCCTGCCCCAGGCTGGCCCTTTTGCTTTCATCCTTGTTTTAGGGATGAGCTCCCTGGGGATGGGCTTGGGGGGGCGGGTAGGGGTCTGCTTTCGGGGTCCCCTACCTGCCCTGGGGGAAAGGGTGCTCCTCCAGTATGGGAATAAC
>NW_009218975.1:0-14037 GCF_000690835.1 Fulmarus glacialis
CTATGATTCTATGATTCTATGATTTATATGATTCTATTAATTCTGTCTTCAAATGATAGTTCATAAGGTTGATACAGAAACCAAATGTTTTGCAAGACTGGATTTTTTTAATGGATAACCCAATACTCGTGCAGACACGTTCGCCTTCTCACTCATCTCACAAGCAAGTAAAGAAGAATGCACACCTTAATAGACTGGTGTCATTTACTATGCTCAATATCTATGAAGTACCCTTCATATCCTCACTAAATCTCATGATGTACTAACACATCTGTGAATAATATAATATTTATCAGAATGATCCTACAACTGTTTCTTTGAAAGACATAGATCCCATTCTTGGAAACATTGATGTAGTGGAGGTTTCTTCTTGGTCAACAGCAGTGTGAGTGTATGTATTGATCTTCAGTTGCAAGATCTGTTTAGAAAACTTCTGGTTTTTTTGATTTTAGAAGAACAGATTTTGAGTGATTGGGTCAGGCTGAATGGAAAGAGACAGGAATTTATATGTGGAGGTAAAATAAAACTGTTTTTTAAGTGAAAAGTGAAGACATTGCTGCTTGCATTCCAGTAAACCACAAAAAGAAATTATGAAGAACTATAGATATCTCTAGGTGAGTAAGAAGCTTGATCAGGAAGTAATCTCAGAAGCTATGTGGAATAAAAGAAAGGATGAGTCCAAAATAAGAGCTAAAACTAGAAGCAAAGAATAGGAGAAGAAAGCAAAGGTGATCACAAGCCGGTTGGTTTGTGTTGTAATGTGTTTTCAAACCAGCAGTAGGAAGCTGTTTGGCAACGTTTAATGACATGAAAAAATGAGGACCATTGTTCATAGAACAAAGGATAGTCTTAATTTTTTTTTTTTGCAAGGTTGTTGAGATTTTCTTAATAGAAATGTAGAGGAAATAACGGCAATCCGTGGAGAAAGCAGTGTGATTTTCTTGTGATTAAATCAAGGGACCTGGGGAATCTCTGCTGTAGAACATCAGAAGACCTGGCACCTAAAATTGCAAACCCAGAAGCTCTAGTCACTTGAGCTCCTTGGGACAGGAATCCAACAGCTTAGCTGCCAAAGGCCACGTGACTAGTGCGGGCCTCTTTATGGCCAGCTCCAATCTACGACATATTCTGGATGGATAAAGCATACTCTTTTTCAGAGCACCACCTTTGAAGGCAGTTTGTAGGGTTCAGCTCTTTGGTGAGTGGTGTCAGGTATCAAGAAACTTTGACCTTGCAAAGGTCATATGCTACTTTTTAATGTAAAAATAAGGAAACATTTTTGAAAAACTTTTCCTTTTTGCTTACCATGCTGAGAATATTTGAGCTTTTCAGAGTCTGAAAAGTAGAATTTCTTCTTCTCCCCCTTCCCCCTCCCCGGCATTGAGTTTTCTGTCCTTGCAGTAAAGTTTTCTACCAAGTCCAGACATAATGGTCAGCAAGATTCCGAGAGTATGTCCTCTTTTTAGCAGTAACTTCTGAAGTCTTACTTTGTTCACTTATTGTACAGGAAAACTTTTGTGTCTTCTCTTTGGACCTCCTCTTCCCAGGCCAATCCTTTCTATGGATGCTAGGAAGAAGTGGTTTTCTTTAGCCTAGCAATTTTTTTCAGTATTGGTATGGTTCTAATAAGTACTGTAGGATAGAAGCAGATGATCTAAAGTGATTATGGTAGCAGCAGCTTAAGAAGTTACCAGCACTCATCCTGGCATGCGATAACTGCCTGAATGGTCATTTTCTTAATTGGTTCTTTAACAAAAAATAAAATGAAGTTGCCAAAGCAACAGCTGTTTTTCTGTTCTTCTATGCTTCGATTGTAGTGTTTTTGGGACTGTGATTTTTGTTTTGTTTGTAGTTTGCCTAAGTAAAGTGATGCAGATCTGGTTCTACAAGGAAATTTAGATACTTCTTTAGTAGAATCAGTAGTAATAGACATACACAGCTCAAATACTTTTAATTATTTATCCATTGTTGTGTAATGACAAAAATCTGTTAAGTACAGTAAGCTTGCCTAGTGCTCTAGTGTGTGCCAGAAATAAGACTAAAGAACGAATAAATGCATGTATAATTCAACAAACTATTTGTACTGTAATAAAATCAACTCTTAGCTATATGCTTTTCACAATTTACAGTATTGAAATGTCACAAAATAATCTGTAGCACCTAGTATCATCATTCAGCTAAATTCCTTTTTTCTGGAGTTAACATTTATATGCCTTCAAAAGATTTAAGAAATGATCTTTGTAAGTTAGTTGCAAAATCCCTCTTGCACAAAGAAATTTGTTCTTACTTACTTTGCAACCTGATTTTTGGACCAATATGCTGTATCCAAATCCCCTGTTTGCTTTATTGCCTGCTGTACTGTCAACTCTTGAGTTTGGTTGGGTTCTGCTGTAGGCATTTCTCTTGGCCTATTCCGCAGCCTTGCATATATCCTCATTCAAGAAGTCTATATTTTTAAAATAAAGGCTGGGCATTAGATGCTTGTATTTGATTTGAAATTACTTTGGTGACAATTTCTACGAGACTGTCTCTGCTGTAGTGTTGGGTTACCTGAACTTAGCTCAGGTATCAGAAGTAGCTTTGTTGTGGTATGAATGAAAAATGAGGCAGCACATGCAAAGTCCTGTGCTATTTTGGCTAGATAGCTACTGTCAGGAGTTAAAGTGTTTGTATGTCAGTACTGCAGTAAAAGCCTTCCCAGCTTTTTATTGGTACACTTAAGTAGTTTTTGAGTTTTTACTTTTCCCCCGTGGTAGATGTTCATAGTGATACATCAGGTTTTTTGTTTGTTTGTTTGTTTTCGCAAGTAGCAAAGTAGAAGAGGTTCTTGATTACTGGAAGAAAGCGAAAGTGAACCCTGCCTTCACAAGGAGTAAGGAGAAGGATTCATGGAACTATAGGCTGGTCAGCCTCATCTCAGTTCCAGACATACAAAGGACAAGAAAGTAGTCATGAGTGGTCAGCATGGATTTGTGAATGGGAAATTTTGCTTGACTAACCTTATAGCTGGTCACTTTATCATAGAAGGCTCTATAGATGGGGGAAAAGCAGTGGATGTTGTTTATCTTGACTTTAGCAAGGTTTTTTGACAGTGTCTCTTGTAACATCCTCATCGACAATTGAGGAAGTGTGGGCTAGTAATGGACAGTGAGGTGGACTGAAAGCTGGCTGCAGTGCTGTGCTCAAAGGTTTGTGATCAGAGGCATTAAGACCAGCTGGAGGCCAATCACTAGTGGAGTACGTCAGGAATCAATACTGGGTCCTATATTGTTTAGCTTCTTCTTCAATGTCCTAGGTGATGGGACAGAGTGCGCACTCAGCAAGTCTCAGATGATACAAAACTGGAAGGAATGGTTTACAACAGATGGGTGTGCTGCCTTTCAGATGGACTTGGACAGGCTGGAGAAATGGGCTGACAGGAACCCTATGAAGTTCAACAAAGAGAAATACCAAGCTCTGCATCTGGGGAGGAATGACCCTATGTACCAGTGTAGGCTGAGGGCTGAATGGCTGTGAAACAGGGTTGCAGAAGAGGACCTTGGGGTCCTGGTGGACAACAAGCTGACTATGAGCCACTAGTATACCCTTGAAGCAAAGAAAGCTAACATCTCTTGGGCGGCATTAGGAAGAGCATTCCCAGCAGGAAGGGGGAAGTGATCCTTCCCCTCTACTCAGCACTGGTGAGGCCACACCTGGAGGGCTGTGTCCAGTCATGGGTTCCCCAGTGCATATGAGGAGAGGCTGAGAGAGCTGAGATTGTTCAGCCTGGGGGAGATAAATTTCAGGAGGATGTGTGTGTGAATCTTATCAGCGTGTATAAATAGGTTCTGATAAGGGGGAATAAAGAAGACAGAGTGAGACTCTTCTCAGTGGTATCCAGTGATAGGCCAGGACGCAATGGGCACAAACTGATATACAGGAAATTCCACTTAAACGTAAGAAAACACTTTTTTACTGCCAGGGTGGTCAAACACTGGAACAGGTTCCTCAGAAGGTTATGGAGTCTGTCCTTGGAATGCTGAAAACCCAGCTTGATGAGATGCTAAGCAACCTGCTGTAGTTAACTCTGTTTTGAGCAGGGGAATGGACTAGATGATCTTCAGAGGTCTCTCTCAACCTCAACAGTAGCGTGATCCTGTGATCTGATTTCTGAATGACCACTCACCACTCCTTTCAGATAAAGGGAGGGAGGGTTTCTCTACCATGTTGACTCTAACGTTGGTTTTATAAATCTTAATTACTTACTTACCTGTCAAATACTGTTTTCTTGGTTTTGCCTTATGTAAAATATTTGCATCCCTTAATTGGTAGAATAATTTCTTTCTAAATTTGTAAACTTAAAAAAAATTTTTTTTGAGCAGTTTTAAATGATGCTGTACTGTTTGCTTTGTTTTTCAGCCATTCTTACGTTGGCCCAGATTACAGCGTGCAGAAGAACACTGGAAAAATTTCTCTAGAACAGATTGATACTGTAAGTCCTCTGTGTTTATTGAGTTACACTGTCTGTTAATATGTAACTTTTTAAATGCAGGTACTCTATGTACAGACAACATATAAAACCTTTATCTTTTTTTGATTCATATTTGCTTTGTAACTCTTGAGAACTACTTGAATGAAATTGTGATAAAGTTTAAAATGGAGCAGAATAAACTGAAAATGCATCTAGCCGGGATTTAGACTGGAGCTATAATGAATTGCTTAACTTGCTGCTTAATTTTGTGTACTTTCACAACTACCTAACATAATTATAAACAGAGTTTAAGAAAATTTTCTTACTTAATAATTTTGCAACCCATGGTGTTTAGTTTATGATTATTGTGTTGCAATATTAGTCTTTTCAATGCTCTTTTTTTGACTTTTGACTTAACAGAAGGGTTTTTCAAAACAAGGAAGTAAATAAAATGGATTGTAAAACCATATCAATGGTGCAGAGACAATTAAAAACACATTACAACTCCTTGATCTGAACTTTAGAAATCATTTGTGTTTTCAGTGTCCATCTTAACCATGACATTGTTCCTTTGGTAGTGATTTCCATGGCACAACTCAGCTATTGAAAATAAAAATGCAAAGCCCAAGTAAACTGTAATGTTACACTTTTTTATCTCTGAGGTCTTGCTTTATAAGAAATAGTATTCTTCAGGGAAAAAACCTGCAGATCAGTTGCAATGGATTTTACTCCTGCTTGTAGTTTTTCAAAGATGTTTAAAAAAACCCATACCCTCCCCCAGCCCCCCAAAACTCTGACAAAGGTCACCTTGCCATTCCAGAAGCTAAAATAAGAAAGAAGCAAGAAACATTGTAGTGGAACTGTGGATTTTTTTTTCCTGACAGCAATTAAACCTGTGTTACTTTGTAGCTGAAGATAGTCTGATAGTACCACCTGTATTACTCTGTCCTTTGGATTTTGTTCTTGAGATGGTTATTGGATTTGACGGCTTATGGACACACTTGTGTTATCATCAGTCCCAAGGCGCTCTGCACATGCATATCTTTTCTTCCAGCCATTGGCATTTTCAAGTGGAGCTAATTAATAATCACAGTAAGCATATATCCTACAAATTAAATGATCAGTATGCCTTAAACACAAATTTTTCTTGACAGCTTTCTGTGAAATCATTCCCTCTTTGCATGCGCCAGTTGCACAAAGCCCTACGTGATAACCATCATCTCCGTCACGGAGGTCGTATGCAATACGGACTGTTCTTAAAAGGCATTGGCTTGACTCTGGAACAGGCACTGGAATTTTGGAAGAAAGAATTTATCAGAGGAAAAGTGGATGCAGACAAGGTAATTCAACAAATTCTAAATATGTGAATGTGAGGATGTAGTTAATGTGTACATTGTGCTACATATTTGAATAGATGCTTGTTAAAATAGATAATTGGGCAAAAGGCACAGTAATGTCTTTTCAAGGTGGAGGGTTTTTTTCTCTCTTTGCTTATGATTTTATTCATTTTGTTGGTCATTCTCCTGAAGCATGGGGAAAAAAGGCAAGCCGCAAAGAGGCTTTTTATAGATGAGGACTTGAAAAATCTTACTTTACCACTAAATCACTAGGAAACCAATGCCCTTTATGAAATGCAGGTACTATGTGACTAAATCAATTCACCAAGCAGGTAAGTGACCACAAACAGTACTATCTGAAAGGCAAGGTTAGCTTTTTTTTGTTGGTTAATTAAAAAAAAAAAAAATGGGACAGCTGTGTGTGAGGTGAGCTTGCCTTAGCAAATTTACAGTCTAAGAATGAAAGAAGAAACTGGAGGTGAACGAAGACAGAAGAATATGTTCAAGGAAATAGTGAGAAAATGCTGTTCCGTGCAATGGGCAGTATTATTGACATATTAGTCATTGGCCTAACCCTTGCTAATATTTTTGAGAGTATCGTGAGTAAGGAAAGCGTTAACATACATGTGCTGTCTCTTTGAGGGCATAAAAAATGTATACTAATTTTTGGAGGTTTGTGACCTGCTCCTTACCTTGAACAGCCTAGGTAGAATCAATCAGGCTTCCTCTCTCATCCGTCTCTGCCTGGCTTGTGGTATGTGTTAGAGCAGTTGTTTCAGACCTTATGTCAGTTTTGTTTGGACTCTGGTACTTTGCATTTAATATTGTGAGATCTCAGCTTTCCAGAGTAGTATGAAGTATTCTGGAGTGTTTGGTAGACAATCTTTTGTTAGCTTAGGTTCTGTGGGACATGGCTATTTATACAATATATGGGGCAAAAAGTAAGGCTGGCTACAGTGAATTATGGTACGTATATCTCTTTCAAGTCCCAGAAGATAGATCAACTGGTCTACAGATTTTTTGGGAAGGGGAAAGGGATTTGAAGATATGATTTGAATGAGTACCTAAACCTCTGTAAAGGTATCCCCTTAAATGGGATATGAGTTAAGAGGAGATACGTATTTTGTTAAAAAAGAAATCCAAAATGCATTCCCTTGCAAAGGTTTCAAGAAAGGATTTGAAGAGAGGTCATAACTTAAATTTTGCAGTTGAATGCCAATTAATTACTAGTTGAATTCAGGAAAATACAGACTTTTCATCTGCAATTTCCTGTGCTTAAAGGAAATTGAAAGAATAAAAACAAGCTATCAGAAACAATAACAATGTAAATACATACATTTATTATTTCTGTTTTAAAAAAATGTTGTGTGAACAGGTCCAATTCCACCTACTTGTGCTTTGAGCCTAGGTGTTATGCACATGTATGATGACATGTATGCACCTTGGATCCTGTTTTCAGTCACAGGGTTATGACTTTCTGCTGTAGCATCTCTCTTCATAGGCCCTAGAAATAAATGAAGTTTTATGATCCTGTGTTTAGCTTCGAAAGTTAGAAAGCATATTGTGAATAAAGCAAGGGGTTGTAGTTACTGCATTTTTCACAAGCAGGCTGCTATTTCCATGTAATTTTCATTTTTCTTCTCAAGTTCAAGATAACCAACTTCAGGCTGGGGTAAAAAAAAAAAAGCTGATTTTTCACATCTGTAACTGAAGTCAGTGGCCTGTAGTTTTTCACAGTAAAATGTCATATAATACTTAATGTCCTAAAAAAATGAAGATTATACAATTCTTATTGGTACTTTCTTCTTTTGACATTTTTATTTTCTGACACTCATGCCATTGTTCCTTTCCTGTAGAGTGGAGATAATGATACTGTTTTGTCTTACTGGAGCATTGTGAAGATACATGCATGATACTTGCTAAAGACTAAGGTCAATTATTCGTTATTGTCTTGTGTATTGCAAAGAGGGAGTGTTCAATTTGCTGCAAATGGTTATGGTTTCAAAATTGTATGTTCACATTCATCTTTAATGGCTGCAACATTTACGCTAGTTCTCAATCCTAAGAATTTTTGGCACACAACTTCAGTCTTCAGGAGGAAGGAAGTTACCTTGAACACATCAGCGGCGCACTGGAGTGCCTACCACCAGGCTAAGCATAGGCATAAGAAAAATTTGCACCAAAAAGAACTACTCCTGTGTTCTGAATCACTGATGTGGACATACCCCAGGGCTCATTGATAAAAACACTGTAGAAAAGTTTTTAAGAAACAATATTTTACCTTTAGAGAGGAATCTGTATATTGTAAATGAAGTGTGAAACCATGTATTCAGTGGAAAAAAAAAAATCAAGTAGTGCCTACAAAGAAAGCACTGAAACTAGTAGAGATGCTCTGTTGGTGGGGGGAATGATCATGTGTTGGCATGTTCACAACAGAGACAAATGCAGAGTGCAAAATAAAACGTTTTTTTCTTTAGGCACTGTAATTAAAATTACTCTGAAAATTGCTGGGCTAAGAGTGCCTAAATGGTAAATTAATGTTGTTCAGATAATAGGATCAACTGTCAAATGGTGGTAGATGTGTTATTTCTGACTGAATGGTTATGCCAGTTGGCTTCATAACCTCAGTGTTATTTTAAGGCTGGTTTGTTTTTCCTATAAAATGTAATCTTACTCTAAACAGGTATTAATTACCCTAGATTCTTCCACATCCTGTTCTTGTTGCTTAAAAAATAACTCCCCCCTGCCCCAAAAAAAGAGGGGGGTAACTCCAGTATGCTTTTAAAATACTTGAAACAAGAAAGTAATAAGATGAATTAAGACAAATTAAATAATTAAAGTACAGTTGTAAAAATGGTCTGATAAATGAAAATAAAATCCTCTTATAGTGGTGATTGTTATTTGGCTGTTATTATTTTCAGATCTATTTGTATGATTAGTCTGTGAATGTGAAATCAGAGTCTTGAAAGATGATGCGGTGTTTAGAACCAACTGCTTTCCTTTGCTACCTATATACTTGTGATATATATATTCTTTTTCCTAGCAGTATATGGTGCACAGCGGTACGGAATGCTCTCTCATAGTACTCTGATTATTTGATTTTACTCTGCAATTTGATATTGCACTGATTTTTATTATTGTTGCATGTGCTACTGAAGGGCATCTGATAATTGTGCAAGAGTTTTTTGTTTTTTTTTTTTTAATAAATCTCCAAAACCTAAGTGTTACTGTATTTACAGAATTATCCTGATGACAGAACAGCTTTCTTGTCCTTGTGACTTCTTACTGAGAACAAGACATGGCTCTTTAGCCCCTGTGTTCTAGGACTCTGTCCTGGGGGCTGTGGTGGCATTCAGGCTAGTGAAGCCTCTTATTCTTCCTGACTTAATTTTCCAGATCATCCTACTGCAGTTTCATATGGCTGGTTGTTTTCTGTAGCAGTTGATCACAAGCGGCAACGAGCAGGTTGTTTTCTGGTTGTCAGAAGGTTCCTGTCTGAGGTATGACTCTTCATCCCTTCCCACTAGTGAAGGTCCTCGTGCCAGACATTTTCCTGAAAGAAGGAAGAGGAAAGTTTACTCAGACTTAACCTTGTTCAGGGTCTGTGATTGGTAAAGAAGCAAACCCTTCACAATGAAGCTTTTGAGCTTTGGTTGATTATTAATATATTCTAGGTGTTTCTTCCACACATGATGATCATGTATGAAACTGAGAACAGGCAAATTGCCAGCCATATACTGCATCAATATGCAAAGGAACATATCTCCTACTCTGTTAAGAAGTGATGAAACTTTGGGATGAAGATACATTCCAGTGAGATAGTTCCAGTGATTTGATTTTCCCGGCTCTTCCATTTCTTTTCCAGATGATCTTAGGAGGTCCTTGAATCTGGATTCAGGAGTGAGGCTTTACCTTGATTGCAAACAGCTGGTGGTGAATGTTTCTACCAGGGCCAACCAGAAATTCCATGAGGGGGAGCTTGGACTAGAGACCTCCTGAGGTCCTTTCCAGCCTGAATTGTCCCATGATTCTGCATACAGGTCTGAATACAGGTAGAAGTACAGTTTTGTGAGGGCCAGCCACTAGAGGGAGACAAGATCATAAGGAATAAACAAATATAATGTATAGATATAAATTAGAAGTGCTTATGCTATAAAGCTTTGTAGGTCTATACAATTATATTATAAAAAACCCCCATATATTTAAATGAAAATAGAAATAGGCACTTGATAATCTGCAGGGCAGTGCTTTAAGCATGCACAACTATCCCCAGTGCAACTTATAATGCTTTATCAGTCAGTTGGTTACATTTGGTTTTGGTATTTTACTTTCTCATTTGTTTGAGATTTGGGGATTGATTTTGCAGCTAGATTCTTTTTTTACTTGCCCCCTTTATATTGGGTAATGGTGCCTACTATTTTGGGAACATGTTTTGATTCATAAATCAGAAAAGGATCTTTATTCTGTCACATTTTTAATTATAATTCCCTAATTGAATGTCATTTGCTACTTTATTCTTGAATTATTTAAACTTCACAAATCTGCATCCAAGAGTGACATGTTGAACAGCAAGCCACAATATTTGACATGGAAGAGATAAAGATGTAAATATAATTGAAATTCCTCTATACAGATTAAACTCTTTTTTTAATTGTACATCAGTAGTACTGTAATGCAAATAGATGGTGTAGTGGTTTAACCCTAGCCAGCAACTAAACAGCCGCTCGCTCACTCCCCCCACCTCCGGTGAGATGGGGGAGAGAATCGGGAGAATAAAAGTAAGAAAACTCGTGCGTTGAGATAAGAACAGTTTCATAACTGAAATAAAGTAAAATAGTAGTAGTAATAATAGTAATGATAAAAGAATATAGAAAGCAAATGATGCATGATGCAATTGTTCACCACCTGCCGACCAATGCCCAGCCTGTCCCCGAGCAGCGATCGCTGCTCCACAGCCAAGTCCCCCCAGCTTATATACTGAGCATGATGTCATATGGTATGGAATACCCCATTGGCCAGTTGGGTCAACTGTCCTGACGTGCTCCCTCCCAGCTTCTTGTGTACCTGGCAGAGCATGGGAAGCTGAAAAGTCCTTGACTAGCGTAAACACCACTTAGCAACAACTAAAACATCAGTGTGTTATCAACATTATTCTCATACTAACTCCAAAACACAGCACTATACCAGCTACTAGGAAGAAAATTAACTCTACCCCAGCCAAAACCAGGACAATGGCTAGGCTTGAATTCTCCTGAGATGTATAAAGGCTACTATAGAACTTGAAGAAAATGTTTGCTCTCTTCTAGGATATAAAAAAATGTAATAAAAATGCAGCATATGTTACCTGTAAAATCTTATCCGCCTGAAATCTGTGGAAGTGGAGGAGTATGTCATTGTAACAAAGCATTAATATAGTTAAGCATATTGCCCTTGCTTTCATTGGTTATCAGGGGACTAGATAGTCAAGTTCTTGATTAAATTGTAGTTTTGTATTAAACTTATTATAAAATGAAATAGAATTTTTTTCCTTCCACCAGTGACTGTACAAATTAGCTTCAGTAGAACCACTTAATATCTGTATTTCTCTTTCAGTATTTGGAAATTATAATTTCATACTCTAGTTGTAGTGAGATAGAACAAGTGAATTTTAAAGATTTTGAGTGAATCATTTTTATTCTGTATTGGCAAAATGACACTCCATTCATAACATTATTATATGTTGAATTGCTATGCTTACCTAGTATAACTGAGCATAAAGAATGTCAAAATACTTTTATGATATGTTTCCAAATGTTTTTTGTATTCTACAGAGTTAGCTCTTGAAATTGCTTTAATAGCAGGCTAAAAGTGATTTAATTGTCAGAAGAAACATGAAAATGCATTTTCATTTACATGACTCAGTTTGATTCCCAAACTTACTATTGAATTTATATTAAACCTTTTCTTTAAGTGTAAGTTTGAAGAAAAATCCAGTAATGTGCAATTGTTACGGGAGTTTCAAGACAATAGGTGGTCCAGGTGCATCCTAGGCAAGTAGGCTTGAAGTAAAAATTAATATTTAATTTGAATTTCAACCCCAAACGCTAAAGAAAAGGACTTTCAGATTTCACTGTTCCCAAGTTCTTTTGTGTGGTTTTGGTTTGGGTTTGTTTTTTTTTTTTTTTTTTTTGTTGGTTGGGGTTTTTTTGTTTTTTAGTAAAGTGCTTTGAGACATTCCTCTGAACATCCAGGTCTATGAAATCAGAGTATTTGTGCAAAACTGTGAAGTGACTCAACCAAGATGCTGGTTGTTAGGAGCTGAACAGCTTTTGCCACAGTGGTACACTGAACACCAAGTTAAAAATATCCATAGTCTGAACTCCATAGTCATGTCAGTTTCCAGAAATCAGCTTTATGGCAGTGAATCAATCATCAGGAGATCGACTCCTTTCATATAGCTTCCTTAATGTTTTTTTTTGCATGTAAATTGAAGCCCGGAGGTTAACAAGTGCATTGTTCAAATGGGACATAACTGTTGAAGGTGATATTCATGTGAAGAGAGATGACTGCTGAGTTCGATTATCTGGCATGATCTCGGCTGAAGAGGATAGTCTGGGGTTCATTTTATATTTTAATAAACAATATGCAGAAGAGGTGTTTTGAGGGAATTTGTTTTATAGTAAAAATTTATACAGCTAGGCATGGGAATTAAAAGCATGACTTGAAGCCATAAATGCATGTATTGCTCTTGTTGCATCGGAATCAAGTTGAATTAGTACAGCTTTGTTGTTGGTTGTACCTGGAAAAAGATTTTGTTTTCTTTCCTTTGGCTATAGTAATTTGCTAATAAGAAGCAGTGGGGAGTTGGACTCAAATAACTGAAAATCCTGAGGACTTACATTGTAGATAGCTATTATTCTTCCCCATTTGGTTCCATAGGAACGGTTACAGCTGAGCCTGAAAACTAGGAATTTCTTGCAAAACCTCTGTGGTCTGGCCACAGAGTTTAGTCCAAGGAATCATAATATCCTTCTTTAGCAGAATTGAAATAAGTTTCAATTGCCATTAAAATTGGGTTATTTTTGGCAATAAGTGTATCACAGTAAGTATGTTAAGTCTATGCAAGATTCTTGCTATCATAGATTATCATTTTTATTTAAAGTTGTCTTTTGTAGGTGGGAATTTGTCCTTTGAGTCCTGTGCGCGTTCATTTATGCTTGCTAGCATTCTGTTCCCTTCTCTTGTGGAACATTTCAGAATTTTGAAACACTCAGATGAGTACTGTTAGCATATTATTGACATACTGGTCTGTGTGGTTTGATTTCTTAAATTTGTTTTGTATACCTATTGACCAGAGCAGTAGGGAAGAGATCTGTAATGGATTCTGGAAGTGAGAGGACTGAGAAAGCATGCTCGCAGGGGTTGCATTTGATTGTATTCTAAGAAGTGCAATCAAACGTGAATAACTTGTTGCAGAGTCCTGTTAAATTCTGCTAAGTCATAGGAAGGAGCTGGGATAAGATTCCTCACTGACTGTATCAAATGTAGAGAATATTAGCAATGCCTGTAAACATATAACCCTGGCCTGTGGCTAAAGGGAAGTCACTATCAGCATTGTCAATGTTACTTCTGTTTAGTGTTGTGGACACAATCATTGTGGAAAGACTGCAAAAAAATTAGCTCATCTAGTTAGAGCTAGAGACAGCTGTTTGCTTCCTGTTTAATTAAGCATTGTGAGATCAAATCAAAGTAGTTTGAAGTTGTTTGCATCAGATGGTGATTTTTCTTAGGACTTACTGTTAAATAGTAGTGTGGAATTGCTGTCGTTAAAATAACATGCCATGTTGTATTTATGGACATTACTGCATGATATGATTAATAATACAAGTTTTGCAAAGCACTTGATACTATTTCTACTTTCCTGTAAATAGGAAATCCTGACTTTGCTGCAAAGGGATTTACCAGTAACACCTACATTGTTCGCAATACTCACACAGATGTGCGCAAGTTTGTAGGTACTGCTGCTCTGACCTCTTTATTAAACGAAGAATATAGATATGTGTTCTGTGGCGCTCTCTCATAGTCCATTTTACTTTTTTTTTCCCAAATTAGGCAAGTAAATGAAGCACATCATAGCTCCAGTTGACATATAAGAAGTCAGATGATGAGAAACCAGATGTGAATATAAGATTAGATGTTCTTTGTGATACATGGTAAAAATGTACTACCACTTACTTGAGCAAAATAAGATTAAAGTAAATAAAAAAATAA
>NW_009218976.1:0-410 GCF_000690835.1 Fulmarus glacialis
CCGCCTTGCCGAGCGCGGGGTGGAGGGGGCTGGTGGTCTGAAAAGGGAAGATTCCCTCCGGAGCAGCCAAGGAGCCCTGCCCGTCAGAAGCGCCCGGCCCCCACCACCCGGGGACCGGAGCCCTCCGGGGAGCAGGCTGACCACCGCTCCCGCTCCTCGATCTTGCCGAGGGCAAATTTCTCGAGTGCTTTGCTGAATGAAGTGCAGGTTGGTAACGACGGGGAGACCGAGCTCTGACGGCGAGCTGGTGCCAAGCAAGAGCAATGAGAGGTCCCCAACCCCGCTCCCCTCCGGGAAAAACTCCTACGTGAACCGTGAAGAAAATGTGCTTATCACCCAAAGGCCAAGACTGAAACTTCATATTTGGTTCTAAGAGTTTGGCTTTGGTAAAAGAAAGAAACAGTGCAAGG
>NW_009218976.1:440-1683 GCF_000690835.1 Fulmarus glacialis
TGCCCGCCGGGAGCCTCCCCCGGGAACGGCCGGCTCCAACGCCTGCTCCACACCACAACCTAAACCCGACAAACACCACCCTAACAGGAGCCACCTTCATTTAGAAACTATTTTTAAAAAAGAACAAAAAAGACGCAATACCTTATTTTGGTTACAGAAATGCTTTTTCTCTCTGAAACGCTGGGCAGAAGAGCCGCAGCGCAAGGCTCGCGCGGTCCCATCGCGGTCTCGCCGGCAAAGAGGAGGCGAGCGGCACCGAGGACTCGGTGGGAGAGAGGGATCCTTTTCTTCCCCGCTCCCACCCCGGAGGGATCACACTGGGATGCCCCCGGGGTGGCCACAGGCGGGAGCCTCGGCCCCAGCCCCACGGTCCCCGCTTTCGGCAAGGCTGCGGAGGGAAAGGAGGTCGGGGAGAAGATGGTTCCCGAAATGCTCATTGCCCTGTCAGCCCGTTCTCGTTCTCTGCATCCCAGTCTTTGGCTTTGAACAGACTCGTGATATGGAGAAAGAGTATTGTTTTTTGCACATGATACTGTTACAGTAATTCAGAAAGAAAAAAAAAAAAAACCCAACGGAAAAAAACAGTGCAACATTCTCGAATGCTTCAAACCTGCATTATAAATATGATTTCTAAAATTAAAAACAGAAAACCCAAAACAAAAAACAATGATCCCACATACACGCACGCTAATAAACCTGCCAAGATGCTGCATTAGAAAAATAAACACAGACTTAGGGTTGTGAATAAGGACTTTGAAGTGCATTTTTTTCCTTATTAAAAGGCTAAAACTTTCAGATTTTTTTTTTATGGTTTTTGTTGTTTTTTTAAAGGTAAATGCTCATTTCTTTATAAATAACTTTTTTCTTTTTTAAAAAAAAAAGCAACACTGACTCTCGCATGGAAACGGCCACGCAAAACAGAGAACGAAAATTCAAAAAAGAATCGTTTCTTAGGATCCAACATTTTGCCAAGAAAAAAAAAACAACCAACCAACAGAATCCCTAAAGTGCCTGGTGTGGGGAGGGAGGCTCCAGCAGCGCATCCGCAGCCAGCCGACCGCGGGGTTGGGCAGCAGCACCCGTTTTTGCATATAAATGACAGCTGCCAAAAGGATATTTTAGTGTCCCAGGTACAGTAGATCTTGATTCAAGTGTTTGTATTGGAATCGAAGGATGAGCGTGAGAAAAAAAGTGATTGCAAGAGAGGAGCAGTTACAGTGGCACTTGGCCAGGAGCTAACACC
>NW_009218977.1:0-204 GCF_000690835.1 Fulmarus glacialis
GTGGGTTCCCATCCCAGTGCTCCCAGTGCTCCCCCACTTCCCTTCCTGGCCATAGTGGGCCCTGATGCCACCTGGATATGTCCCCACATGTCCCCAAGTGTCCCTGATTGTCCCCAGGGGTCCCCAGTGCTTCCCCAGTGTCTCCATCCCAGTGCTCCCAGTACCCCCCCCACCTCCCTCTCCAGCCCTAGTGAGCCCTCATGC
>NW_009218977.1:513-5117 GCF_000690835.1 Fulmarus glacialis
ACCTTGGTAGGTCCCCAAATGTGCCCAAGTGTCCCCAAGGGTCCCCAGATTTCCCCAAGGGTCCCCATGGGTCCCCATCCCAGTGCCCCCCCACCTCCTTCCCTGGCCACAGTGGGCTCTGATGCCACCTCAGTATGTCCCCACCTGTCCCCAAAGGTCCCCAAGTGTCCCCAGTGCTTCCCTGGTGCTCCCCACTGCTCCCAGTGTCCCCATCCCAGTGCTCCCAGTGGCCCCCCTGCCTGTTGCCCCCAGCCATGGTGGACCCTGATCCCACCTCGGTATTTCCCCCAGTGTCCCCAGTGTCCCCTGGTGTCCTCCAGTGCTCTCCCAGTCCTCCCAGTGCCCCCCAGTGCCCTGGCCCTGAGTATCCCGTGGTGTCCCTGTCCTGTGGGTGCCCCATATCCTGGTGTCCCTATGGCTTGGGTGGCCTTGTTCCTTGGGTGTCCCCTCCATGTCCTCATGGTGTCCCCATCCCAGAATGTCCCCATCCCATGGTGTCTCAAGGGTATCCTGTCCCGTGATGTCCCCAGGGTGTCCCCATCCCATGGGTGCCCTGTCCTCGTGGTGTCTCCATGTCTTGAGGGTGTCCCTGTCCTGTGCTGTCCCCAGGGTGTCTCTATCCCATGGGTGCCCCATCTGGTGGTGTCCCCAGGGTGTTGCTGTCCCATGGTGTCCCCAGGGTGTCCCCATCCCCTGGGTGCCCCATCCTGTGGTGTCTCCAGGGTGTCCCTGTCCTGTGTTGTCCCCATTGCCTGGGTGCTCTGTCCCCGTGGTGTCCCCAGGGTGTCCCCATCCCATGGGTGCCCCATCCCATGGTGCCCCAAAGTGTCCCCGTGGTGGCACCCACTGATGGGACCGTGTCCCCGCAGATATCCCCTCGGTGACACCGCGCTTGGCCACCCGCAACCAGACGTCCTTCTCCCCCATCCTGTGGTGTCCCCAGGGTGTCCCCATCCCGTGGTGCCCCAAAGTGTCCCCGTGGTGGCACCCACTGATGGGACCGTGTCCCCGCAGATATCCCCTCGGTGACACCGCGCTTGGCCACCCGCAACCAGACGTCCTTCCGTGTGACCTGGCCCCGCCCCCCCGTGCCGGTGGATGGCTACCAGGTGGCCCTCATCCCCCTGGTGAGCTGGGGACGGGGATAGGGGTGGGGACAGGTCCCCAGTGTCACGGTGGCCCCAGTGTGGTGGCCCCAACGTGGCCCCAATGTGGCCTTCATCCCCAGGATGAGGTGGCATCTGTGGCCACTTGCTGCTGGGGGACACCATAAGGGTGTCCCTATGGTGTCCCCAACATGTCCCCAATGTGCCTGTTGTCCCCAGAACCACCTCCCGCTGCCTAACTGGGGGATGGGGACATCTCCCTAGTGTGTCCCTTGTCCCCAGGATTAGCCGTGGTGGTGTCACCCATCTGCTGCTTGACTTAGGGGTGGGTCCCCCATGGTGTCCCCCCATGGTGTCCCCAATGCACCCCTTGTCCCCAGGATGAGTCAGCAGTTGTGGCCACCCTCCTGCTACCTGGCTTGGGGACAGGGATGTGCCCCCAGCATGGTGTCCCCAGTGTCCCCAACATGTCCCCTGTCCCCAGGATGAGCCACCTGCCTGCAACCCTGCTTAGGGACCAGGATGTGTCCCCACTGTGGTGTCCCCAGTATGTCCCCAGTGTGTCCCCAACATGTCCCCCAGCCTGAGGACAAGCCATTGGCTGTAGCCACCTGCCTCCTGCCTGGCTCAGGGATGGGGAGGTGTCCTCACCACACTGGCCCCAGTGTGCCCCTCCTTAGCTGTCCCCAACACGTTCCCAGTGTGTCCCCGACATGTCCCTCAGCCCTGGGAGAAGTTCTTGGCTGTGGCCACCTGCCTGCTGCCTGACTCAGGGCCAGGTCCCACCGTGGTGTCCCCGGCATGTCCTTGACTTGTCCCTTGTCCCCAGGACGAGCCGGCGGCGATGACCACCCATGAGCTGCCCGGCTCCGCTGTCACCTTCGAGGTGACAGGGCTGGCACCCGGACACGCCTTCGAGCTCTTCATCCAGGCCCAGCGGGAGCAGCACCTCGGGGCACCCGGCACCCTGCGCGTCCGCACCCGTACGTGTCACCCTCTCAGCGTGGGGACCATGAGGGAATGGGGACACCATGGGGATGGCAGTGGGCCTGAGCATGGGGACAGGGATGGGGACAACGTGGGGATGGCAATGGGTGTGGGCGTGGGGACAGGGGTGGGGATGGCACATGGATGGGGTAGGGGACGGTGATGGCATGGTCGTGGGTGTGGGGACAGTGATGGGGACAGCATAGACAGCATGGGGACAGGGGTGGGGACAGGGATGGGGAGGGCACGGGCATGGGGACAGGGCTGGCATGGGGACAGGGACAGGGATGGCACAGGCATGGGGACAGAGATGACACAGGGATGGGGACAACAATGGAGATGGCATGGTCATGGGGACAGCAATGGAGATGGCATGGGCATGGGGACAAGGATGGTGTGGGCATGGGGATGGGGACAGGGATAGGGACAGCACAGGCGTGTGGACAGGGGTGACACAGGGATGGGGAGGGGGACAGTGATGGCATGGGGACAGGGGTGGCATGAGCAGAGGGATGGGGACAGGGATGGGGGTGGCATGGGTATGTCAACGGGGATGGCACAGGGATGGGGACAGGGACAGTGACAGCATAGTCACAGGCATGGGGACGGGTGGCATGGACACAGGGATGGACACAGGGGAGGGGACAGGGATGGGGATGGCACAGGCGTGTGGACAGGGACGGCGCAGGGATGGGGTTGGGGGCGGTGATGACACGGTCATGGGTGTGGGGACAGCGATGGGGATGGCTTGGGCATGGGGACAGCATGGGGACAAGGATGGGGCAGGGATGGGGACGGCATGGGGACAGGGATGGCATGAGCACAGGGATGGGCGCAGTGATAGGGACAGCCGTGGAGATGGCACGGACCTGGGGATAGGGATGGCACGAGGATGGGGACAGCATGGACACAGGCATGGTGACAAGAACAACACGGGGATGGTGATGGGGACAAGACATGGATGGGGACAGCGTAGGGATGGGGATGTCACGGGGATAGGGACAGCATGGTGACAGGCATGGGGACAGGGGTGGTGCAAGCATGGGGATGAGGACAGCATGGACACGGGGACAGGGATGGGATGGGGACAAGCATGGGGATGGCAGAGGGATGGGGACAGGGATGGGGATGTCATGGCCACAAGGATGGGGACAGGGACTGGCATGGGGACAGGGATTGGGATGGGCATGGGGACAGGGACGGTGCCTGCAGCCTCTGTCCATCCCCACAAGTCCGTGTGTCCCCGTGGCTCTGCAGGTCCACATGCGTCTGTCTGTCCTGGTGGGTCTGTGTGTCACCAGTCTGTCCCTGTGGGTCTGTGTTGTCCCCTTGGGCCTGTCTATCTGCGTCCGTCCCCATGTGTCCCCATGGGTCCGTGTGTCCCCATGGGCTCATCATCTGTCCCCATGGGTCCATGTGTCCCCATGGCTCCACATGACCCACATCTGCTGGTGCTTCCCCGTGCGTCCGTCTGTTGCCTGGGGCCAGATGTCCCCAGTCCGTCCCCGTCAGTCAATCTGTCCCAGTCTGTTCCCGTGAGTCTGGGTGTCCCCAGTCTGTCCCTATGCGTCCGTCTGTCCCTGTCCCTTCCCGTATCCATCCAACCCTGTGTCCCCCCGTGGGTCCCCGGACTCTGGCAGACGGGGACTTTTGGGGACGGGTTGTTGATCCTGGTCCCCTTTGCTCTCGCAGTGCTTGTCCAGACTCTGCCCACCCATGGGGGGTCCCCAGGGTCCCCTCAGGGTTCCCTGGGGTCCCCGGCATCACCAGTGGCCCCAGCGTCACCATCAGCCCGAGGGTCTCCGGCATCCCCAAGGTCCCCAGTGTCACCAGCATCCCCGGGGTCACCAGGGTCCCTGGGATCACCAGCATCACCAGTGTCACCGGATGCATCCTTGGGGTCACCAGGGTCTTTGGGGTCACCAGCATCTCCGAGGTTTCCAGCGTCCCCAGTATCTCGAGGGTCTCCGGGGTCCCCGGCATCCCCGAGGTCCCCAGTGTCACCAGAGTCCCCGGCATCACCAGTGTCCCCAGAATCCCCAGGGTCACCAGTGTCCCCAAGGTCACCTGCATCTCCACGGTCCCCAGCATCACCACAGTCCCCTGTATCACCTCCATCTCCATGGTCCCCAGTGTCCCCAGCATCCCCACTGTCCCCAGTGCTCCCGGCTGGCCCATCCCTGCATGACCTGGGGGCCAAGCTCTCCTCCTACAAGGGTTCCTTGCTGCAGCGCCTGGAGAGCCACCTCCGGGCTACGAACTTTCCCCTCCGGGGCAACCAAACGGTGCCGGCGGTGGCCCGGGCCATCCTGTCTTACCTTCTGCGCCGCAGCCCGGCCCCGTTGCGTCACCAGCTCCTCCGCCAGATGCCCCATCCCAAGCCCCAGTTGATGCCAGGGGCCGCCGGCGAGGCTCTGGTGGACCTGGATGGGCTGCGGGGCCACGCAGAGAATGTGGTGATCCGTTACCGGCTCCTGGAAGAGCCGGAGGGGGCCGAGGGGGAGCTACAGG
>NW_009218977.1:5650-6462 GCF_000690835.1 Fulmarus glacialis
CCGGGGGACACGGCGGTGGCCCGGGTGCCAGGGCTGGTGCCAGGGGCCATGTACCGGGTGGAGGTGCACGGCGTGGTGCGGGGGCACGTCTCCAAGTCCTACACATTCCTGGTGACGGCAGGTGGGTGATGGGGATGGAGACAGGGACGACATTGCACGGGGACATCCCATAACCGCCCACTCCTCTTTTGGGTGCAGGGGTAGGTGGCACCGATGAGCCCCCGCTGGACTGGGAGCACATGTATGAGATGGAGTTGACTGAACCCCAAGGTGCCGTAGCCAAAGCAGGTACCATTAGGTGGTCCACGGCAACACTGGGAGGGACCCAGGTGTTGAGGCTCAACTGCTTTTGGTAGACAAGTTGGGGATGGATGGATGGTTGGATGGATGGTTGGAGGATGGCGGTTGGATGGTTGGGGTGGGTTGGTGGGTGGATGGATGGATGGGTGGGTGGATGAGTGGATGGATGGTGGTTGGGGGGGTGAGGGGGGTAGGTGGATGGATGGATGGGTGGATGGATGGATGGAAAGTTGGATGGATGGGTGGGAGGTGGTTTGAAAGATTGATGTAAGGAAAAGTCAACGGAAAAACAGGTCATTGCATGGATGGAAGCCTGGATTCTTGAATGGACAAATGAGCGGGCAGGCAGCTAAATGAACTGATGGATGGAACAACGGACAAAGAACAGACTGGATGGATGATTGGATGGATGGGTGGACACCCAGTTGGATCAATGGGAGGATGGGTGGATGGGTGGATGGTTGGATTGAAGGGTGCGTGATTAGGTGGGTAGGTGGAATGACAGATGGTTC
>NW_009218977.1:6486-7688 GCF_000690835.1 Fulmarus glacialis
CTTCATGTTCTGCTTTGCGCCATCTCCATTGCAGTGCCGGCCCCGCCACCGGAGGAACCACCACCCCGGCCCCGCCTGGGCGGGCTCGTGGTTTCCCATGTCACCCCTGGCTCTGTCCAGCTGGAGTGGAGCGTCCTCGAGGGCACCTTTGACTCCTTCACGGTGCAGTACAGGGATGTGCAAGGCCAACCCCAGGCACTTGCAGTTGATGGGGGGTCCCGCAGGGTGACGGTGCCTGGGCTGTCACCGTCCCGCCGCTACAAGTTCAACCTGTACGGGGTGTGGGGTCGGAAACGGATTGGTCTTATCTCCACCGATGCCGTCACAGGTGAGGGCATCTCTGGGCCCCGTCTATGTCCTCTGCGGGCGCTGGGTTTGGAGCAAGTCAGGAGCCTTGGCAGGTCCTTTGACCTTGGGAGATACGGGAAGAGCATCTGGGCCTTGATTTGGTGGTGGGTGGGGGTTCATGCGAGGTCAGAGGGATGAAAGGATGGAAGGGTGGATGGTTGGGATTGGATGGTTGGGACTGGACGGATGGATGGTTGGGACTGGATGGATGGATGGATGGATGGGGATGGATGGGATTGGATGGATGGTTGGGATTGGATGGATGGATGGATTTTTGGATGGGTGGCTGGAAAAATGGTTGGGTGGACTGATTGATGGCTGGAGAGATGAATGGATGGGAGCATGGATGGGTGGAAGCATGGGTGGTCAGATGAATAATCAGACTGTTTAATGAATGAACGGATGGATGGTTGCATGGATAGTTCATGGATCCATGGAGTGATCTGAGGGAGAAGGGTCTCGGAGAGATGATGGATGACTGGATGGAAGGAAGCATGGCTGGGTGGGAAGACACATGCATGGATAGATGGGTGGTTAGATGGATGGAAGGACAGATTTCTGGCAGGCTGGCTGCCTGAATTGCCAAAGAGAGAATTGGATGGATGAGCGGATGGGTGGACAAACAGCTGGAGGAATGGAAAATGGGTGGAAGGGTGGATGGTTGGGTGAGTTGACTGATGGGTGGGTGATTAGATGGGTGGAGCGGCAGGCAGGATGGATGCATGGATGGATGGATGGATGGATGGAGTGATGTCTATTGCCAGTGTGTCCTGCATTGCGCTGTCCCTGTTGCAGCCCCGGCCCCACCAAAGGAGGAACCACCACCCCAGCCAATCCTGGGCGAGCTCACGGCC
>NW_009218978.1:0-490 GCF_000690835.1 Fulmarus glacialis
GGTTGAGGGGGGTTTTGGGAGGAGCAAGTGGGGGGGGAGTGTTGCTTCTTGCTGTCATCGCTGCCTGCATCGCCATCTCTGCCTGTGTGCCCCGCTGGTGGCACTGGGACTGGCCCCAGTGCCAGGAGCTCAAAAAAAACCCATGCCTTTGTGCTCGGCGAGCCCCTCTGGTGACAGGGCAGGGTCCTGCCTGCACGACCCCATGCGGGTTCAGCTCCATCCCACACACCCACACAAACCCCACGCCCACCCAGCACACCAGCAAGAGCACCCGCACCAGGTGGACGTCCAGGATGGTCCAGCAAGCCCATCCTCACACCGCACTGAGAGAGCCTTTCCCAGCCTGGGGGGGGCACAGCTCTCCCAGTCCCTCTGGGTGGGGTATGGAGGGGGTGAGCAGCTTGGGGAAAAGGGGCTTTGGGAAGATTTGAGGGGCTTTGGGGGAGATTTGCAGGGGAAGGCGTGGGGTTGGGGTGTACAGGTTGGGTCG
>NW_009218979.1:0-82461 GCF_000690835.1 Fulmarus glacialis
GGAAAGGGAGCCTAGATGAGATTATCTAAAGCCCTGTCCAACAGCATCTTGAAAACCTACAATGTTGAGAAGTCTACCACATCCCTGGAGAGGTTGTTCCGTTGAATGACTGTTCTCACTGTAAAAAATTTGCAGGTGCAGGATCTTGTGCTTGTCTTTATTCAACTTCATACAGTTCTTGCTTGCCCACTCTTTCAGCCTGTCCAGGTCTCTCTGTACGATGGTTCTCCCTTCTGACATGTCTGCCTCACCACCCAGTTTAGTGTCATCTACAAGCTTGGGAGGGTGTTTTCAATCCCATTGTCCTGATCATTTATGAAGATGTTGAACAGTGTGGGGACCAGTGTCAATCCCTGGGGGACACCACTTGTGATAGACTGCCAGCCTGAGTAAAAACCATTCATCCCCAGCCTCTGAGTGTGGCCTGTTAACCAATTTCCTACCCATCTTGCAGACCACCCATCCAATCTGTATCTTGCCAGTTTATCCAGGACAAGGCTTTGGGAAACGCTTTGCTAAAGTCCATGTAAACAATATCCACTATGCTTCTGATGTTGACAGAAGATGTTATTTTGATGTAGAAGGTGATCAGGTTAGCCAGGCATGGTTTGTCTTTGGTAAATCTGTGCTAGCTTTTCCCAATCACCTGCTTCATTTAGCTTCTAATAGTTTCTAGGAGGACTCATTCCATTGCTTTCCCAAGGATTGAAGTAAGAGAAGGACAGACATTATCACTACCATCAACATTTTTTTTTTTTTTTTTTAATTTCAGTGAAGTCTTCTCCATTATGTAGCTCTGCTCAAGAGAGAGTTGCCAGAACAGATTCTTGGTGGATGAACTGAGTATTCCCTACCAGTCCTTTATACACTCAATTCAGTAATAAATATCTAGACTCTAAGTTATTCACTGGAGATCTTCAGTTTGTCTTTGTCTCTCATTCAGCTACGCCAGTAACTTACATAGGGAGGCCCTCAAGACTAGATACTTAAAATTTAGATGTTTTTCTCAGGATCTTTACATTTATTCATCTTTTCCTCCTATTTTATTATGTTCTTGTTGACAAGACATAACCAGAACTAAATGCAGGATTCCAGAGAAAATGCTACTATTCATCTGTATTACTATGTGCTAATATTTTGAGGATATCTTGCTCTGTAAGCCACTTAATATTTCTTTCTTTAGCCAAGGTGAGCATTAACTTGAAGTTTTCACTGAACTATTGATAGTGATGACGGGGTTCTCTTTCTGTGTGCCTGCAGTTACATTAGAGCCCTATAGTGTATATGAACTCTTCATATTTTATCCTCTTCCAATGTGCAATTTGTGAGTAATTGAAGCCCAGCTGGCAAACTTTTCTGTGTTGACATGCTGTTAAATAGTATGAGCTAAATGTGTACATAAAAGACCAGAGCTCTGAAACCCAAAAGGTTTTTCTCTTCAGTTTCTATGTGTTTGGAAGGCAGGATGTTGTGGCTCTGGACCTGTATGTGTGAATAATGACCACATTCTAGCTTTGGATGCACATAATCAGAGAGTAAATAAGTCATACTTTTTATAAACCATTACAAATACTAGCTCTTTGTCAGGATGTTCTTAAAGTGGTTGCAATGGATGCCCTGTTCATCTTGCTGGATTTTCATTCTACTTCCAGGTCTCAGTGCCCTGCTTGGCAATGGAAACACTGAGGAAATTTTTTTTCATTGAAACACACAAGCACATAGTTTTAACCTTCTTTCATATACATATATAAGAGAACCATTTTGAACCTGGGGCCCAACATTAGCAAAACATTCTTGACCTCGCTTTACTCTAGCCTGGGGCGTTTCAACTTTCATCTGACACAAAATTATCAGGTTAGAAATTGTCAGATTTTTTCTTCTCAGTGTCAGGTTCCATGCACTTACCTAATAAGAGGTATATTTGTGCAGCTATTCCAGCTGCAGAACTTCTGTCCTTCCCACCCTTTCTGGAAGTGCGGTGGCAGAAGAGGGACTGGGTTAGAACCAGAGCTCTCTGCCTGACCCACTGTCTGTGCAGTGGCCCTTTTCAGGTAGCCATGAAAATCAAGATTTGGAATGATGGCTTAGATGCTTTGCTTTTGCATGTGTTGTCCTTAAAAACATGGATTCTCACTTTGGAAATCTTAGAGATCGGACGACTCTATTCAGGGCAAGTGCCTGGAATGTCTTTCTCATCATGAATTTCCCTGGAGTCAATCGGCATAAGGACTTCCTGAATGAGATATTATTGGCTCTGTGTAATCATTTTCTAGAAAATCATGCTATTCCTAGTGCATTAATAAATCTCAGTACTTCTCAGAAGATTTATCTCCATCAGATGAACTCTTCTTTTATTGCATATATATTAATCTCTTAATTTTTGATGGTCTGTTGTCTTTTTTCTTTTAAAAATATAGAAGAGATTTTACATGACTTAATCACTCTTCTGAAGACATACTAGAGAGTTTTATGAGTTATGCTTTAAAACATATCAAATCATTTATGTAGTTGTGAATAAGTGTTAAAATTTGAGATATATTGCCTTAGAAGTGATGACGATTTTAGCCCCCTCTTGGACTAGTTCGGAGGATTTTGAGTTTTCTTTGTGAATTAATGAATCTATCAATTTTCTCCTCCCTGAAGCAATAGTTGATCTTTATGGCATAACCTGCCTAGCACCTTGGAACCGCTAGAAAATTCAATTGATCTTGGGAGAGAAAAAAAATCATCTTCCTTTATTCTAATTCCTCCCAACACTCACTTTAATTTTCACCCAAGGGCAAACCATTTTTATTTAATTCCACTTGTCTTTTCTAATAAATGGACACGTTAACAATGTCCACTAATAGAGATGATAATTTTTCCCTTTTAATCTTGAAACTTTCTTGCCAATTCGTGATTCAATCAGAGATACATTTAAATAGGCCATACAGTAATTTCTCTGGAAGCCTGGTAGTTTCCTTTTACCTCAAAGCAATAAATATTTTGTATTCTATTATCAGGGATAAATGGTGAACCACAGACACTGTAGAAGTCAAGGTGAAACACACATTTTTAATGTTATAATTCCTGATAAGAAAGGTGATAGGTTTTACTTTTATTCCAAATAGTTTTAAAAGGTCCTTAATACTAATAATTTGTGCTTCTCCTTCCTGGCTCTCAGTGACAATGGAGACATGTTAGCAAGTAATGCACCTCAACAGGAGTGGATTAAAGCAGGTACTGTTGAGGTCTCTACATTTACAGTGTGTGTATTTTGGAAGGTTTGTTTTGCGTAGAATTGTCTACCTGCTTAACTGCATGTTGTTACTGCATATAGTGTTTGAAGCTGCTTGAAGGAAAGCTGTCCACAAATATTTGCCTTCTGGAGTATGAGTTACTTAGCTGGGAAGTACCTGCAGATGATGGTCATGTGTCATTTTTCCCAGCCCCATATAAAGCTCACATGTGGAAGCAAGCCTTATTTTTGTTTCTGCTTATTCTGTTGATCATTGCTTATTGGTGACCTCCTGGTGCTTGCTGCCCAAACCTCCACTGGCTGATCAAAGGCTCAGTATGAGGAAAATGGTGTGTTCTTAGTCCTTTGTGGCAACTACTCTGGGAAGATACTCTGAATGATTTGACTCCTGCCCTCCTGGACTTCTTTTTGCCTAACCAAAAATAGGACTTTTGAGAAATTTCAGTGTTGTGACAGCTTTGCCTCTGACAAACCACAGCTTCGCCCCTGGTAAGCCAGTTTCTGTGTCTAGAAGATCAGCTAAGGCTGGTGGGACAGCATCACACTTGGGAAATGGAACAGCCAACAACAGACAATGAACTTTTGGAAGCAGAGAGTCATCAAGGCCCTCTGTTACCAACTGACACCATGACTTGCCAGAAAATTTTAGGAGCCCATACTCATAAACCAGATAGTGACTAATGGCTTCTGGAACCTCATGACTTACCAGTGGCTAACCATTCCAGCATGCGCAAAGTTGTGACTGAGGTTTCAAAGAATATCCACTGAACCCTCACTTTTGGATAGTACAGGTAGCAGATGCTGAAAAGCATATCTGGACTTTCATTCTCTGTGGCTTCTGCATTGTGGAGGTTCTTGTGGGATGCAGAGCCCACCCTGATGTCTGGTGGCAGGATAGTGACATCTGTGGCAGTATTTTCAGTGTCCTCCAAACTGGAGGCATCTGCTGAAGACTCGACATGCTGAACATCCAGGAGCAGACTGAGACTGTTGTTGGTAAATGCGATAGCATATGGATGACTTCTTCAGTGAGCCGAGTCTCATGTGATGATAAGAAGTGACAGATTTCCAATATCAGACTCTTTCCACATTGCAACTTCTCTTCCCAAATCCTGGTTCTTCTGATGATCCCTGTCTTGACAATCTTGCCTCTGTCTGCAGTTATACTTTTCTTATCTTGCCTGGTTGTACTCTACAGACTTTCTCACAGCTCCTTCTCAAAGCTTAGAAATTTCTTCAGAGACCTGGGCAGTGGTTATACCCAAGGTGCCCTCAGGCTAAGGAAAAATTCCCCGTTCTCTTCCCCAGTAAGACAGGAACTCCTGTCCCCTTTATCTCCATCTCCTTCCCCCTCCTCAAGCCCAGTATTGTTTCTTTTCATCAAAGGCCAAAAATCCATGTGAAAGGACCAATTGCAGCTAAACAAAAAACAGTCAACAAAAGTGTGCAAACAACAAAACTTCCTTCCTGGAGATGACCAATATTTCTCATCACTTGCAGGGACATGAAAAGGGTTGGAATTTGAGCTAGTACTAATGAGGGAAGGGTGAGTGCCAGTATGACACAAATCTCATACATACCCTTGTGTGCCAGCAAGGCCACTGAGGACCAGTGATGACCAAAGTTGCATATTTCATCTAACTAGAGGAGTTAGATGGTTCTTTACACACTCCACTCACTTGTTCTTTCCTCATTTGTTCGCAATTCAACGTTATAACTAAATTTGCTATATATGACATCTCTTACTTTGGATGGATATGGGACCTTTGTTCTCTTTGTTATCCCTAAAATCAATTTTACCCAGCAACAATTTTCTCTTTCGTTTATGAACAATAAAAGACCACTTGAGCTTTTTACTTCTAGTCCTGTTATTGTTCTGTGCCTGCAGTTTGAAACCCACTCTCATATTCTTTTATCTGTTCTTTTGGGGCCTTCTCTAGCAATCACCTATTTTTCTTCAACAGACTTCAAGCTATGGTTTCCTTATACCACACACCGTTGTTTGAGGGTTATTAATACTTCATACTCTAAATACAGTGATGAGTTACAAGGCCCATGTGCATATAGATAATGCTTTGGTAACCACTTGCTACTAATGTGTCCAGTTATGACAACATTACTAGTACATTATTAAAATTTGTCCACAAGAGTATACTTCTAATGAGGATAAACTGGTGAAGTGTCATGTGTCAATCCTGCTAAGAATCTATATGATTTAGATGTCAGATGAGGTGTTTCTTGAGTGCTCGAAACATAAAAAAACTTTGGGTACCTGAGAAACTTTCATTCTGGAAACAGATTAGGAAGTATATGGCAGGGGGAGGACATTGAGGATGATGTTTCTGTATTTAAATACTTAATCCTTGCCTATGCCCCTTTCTGGATATTATTCCAGAAATATAGAAAAGCTACTGATAATCAAAACACTGAATTGATCTCTCCTGATATGTAGTTCTCTTCCTTAATAAGTGGCATATGTTCCTTCCTCACTAGAAGTATGGGAATACATAATATGAGCACCAACTTTTCTAACAGCAGGATAAGAAATACCAGACAGCATCCTTCCACCCTCACACACTTCTCTAAGGCTGGCTGTTTGTCTTTACATACAATGATAAAAAGTAGGATGTGATTACAAGCTGGGTGTGGGCCATGCACTAGCTGTATTCAGCACAAGTTGCAAGTCTGTAGTTGCTGTGTGGGCAACAGCTCTGCAAAAGGAAAAACTTCTACATGTTGGATAAGATTTCCCAGATCCTGCTGAGCCCAGGGAAAAAAGAAAGGGAAAAAAAACAAAGGGAAAAAAAACAAAGGGAAAAAAAACAAAGGGAAAAAAAACAAAGGGAAAAAAAGAAAGGGAAAAAAAGAAAGGGAAAAAAAGAAAGGGAAAAAAAGAAAGGGAAAAAAAGAAAGGGAAAAAGAAAGGGAAAAAAAGAAGAAGAAGAAGAAAAAAGGAATCTGTGACTCAGAGTTGCAGTGTACCAGAGACAGCATAGCAGTGATCATGGGCATATTGCTGCTACGAAGGCTGCTGCGTTTGGAGACAGGTTAGTCTGTGGTGGTTGCAGGACCTTATCTAGAGAAGCAGCTCTTGTTGAATTTCTGAAGGCATCTCCACAGCTACTTTCCCCAGAAGTAGCTCTTTGCCTAGATAAAAGTAAATGATGGCAGGATGGCAAATCACTACACTGTTAGCAGGGCCTATCCATGAAAATCTTAGATACACACTTCTACTAAGCATCTTCTCCTTTTCCGCTTTGTGGGATGCCAGTGGTTCAGTTTCTCCTTCACTCCATGACTTATGTATTCTCTCTGTTGTGCATCCATTTTTTTCCTGACCCCTGCTCTGTATTTACAGGCTTCTGGTGGAAAACAAAGTGAACAACTGAGAGACATGTTCTCAGAATTTAATGAAGATGTATGATTTCTGCAGGTGCACTCCATGGTTTTGGAGGAAAAAACTGCAGGAGTCTTGCCAGCTCCTGAACGTACAGGTGCAGAAGGCAGCACAGACCGCTTTTGTTTCCTATCGGTACGGCACATCCCTTTAACAGAATGTCCGCCTTAAAAAAAGAAAAAGCATGATCTAATCAACGGTCTCTCAAAATGTCAAAGACACTCAGCAAAAACAGACACGACAGGATTAGAGACAGACAGCAAAACATCATCTGCTTCTAAACCTATTCAAAATCTCCCTTCTACTCATGATCCCTTCAAGAACTGCAGGACATGTTCTCAGGCCTGTCAGCGCTTCTCTTCCTGGGAATTAATGAAGATGAGATAAAGTATCCATATCCCATTCTGCTTTGTAATGGAAAACAAACACATTCAGAATTAAACTCACTGACCCATTCTTTGTGATAATAGTAATTTGCAATAGTGAAACTGCTCATTATATTTCAAGGTGTAACTTTCTTTTCAGGTGTGGTAAAAAACATTGCAGTAATGCTAGACTTTGAGACCCAAACCCACCTTTTCTGAGTTGATATTGACAATAGGTTCTTAGTAATTTCTGTAGGTAGGAAAAGACTTTTCAAAAACCATATTGCAATTTTCATTACCTATCATTCTCTCTTATTTAGATATATTTAAAATGTTATCCTTTTTTCTTTAATTTTTTGACCAATTTATAGCCTCTACCTAATCACAAAGTTGTTCTCATAAAAAAAACGTGTCAAACCCTTATACTTGGGTGAGTATTCTACCAATATTTATGTGGGATAAGATTGTTTTTTGGTATGTCTTTTGGAACTTTTTGGTTCAAGCATTGCTTTGTTGTTTATATTTTTTTAGATAGATACATAGATGGAATTAAGTATATAGTTATATATTGCATATATATATTGTTTTTCAAAATATGGATTGAAAGTGAACAGAAAACCATTTGAGAGGTCTGAATAATTTGACAGGACTGAATTAAAAAATAGAAAGAATACATGGGACACTATTCAGTCATTTTTTTCCCTAGACTTCCTATAACACAAAAAGGACTCATTCAACCAGACCAGAATGAATAAAAAGCAGATATGTCTGTAATGGAAAAATCAGGAAAACCAAACAAGTAAAGATGCTTTTGAGGGACTTTTATACTGACAATCTATTTAATGTTGAATTGCTAAGTAGAATAAAACCCTTAGAAAACTCCTGTAGAACCTTCCTAGAGGTCCTTAATTTGAATGTTTGTGAATGAATGGCAAAAGTTAGGAAAACCATTTAACAATCCTTGCTTTATAATGAAAAGAAAGGACAGATATTGGAAAGCCAGGAAGCATGCTGCTTCATTGCACACAGAGGCTAAGACATAACAGGACACGTTCCCTGTGTGTGAAATTGTATATTTTATGGGTGGAAACTCAGTTTTTCAGTTTCTCTCTATATTTTAGTCCTCAGAACACTCTCAGAATTCATCCCCATTCTTAAGCAGTACCCATCTGGTCAATGGTTTCGCTTACCCCTGTAGAGAACTCATCTTCATTTTATATTCCTTCAGTTTAATCTGCTGAGTTCATATAGTTTACATAGAAAGTAGTTAATTTAGAAATTAGCTAAAACAGAGTTTATATGGAAAAGACTGAAATCTCTATGGCCTATGTGGAGGTCACATTCAGATCTAAGCTCTGTACAGTGTCTGAAAGCTTACGACTGTATTTTAGTACTCTCCTTTTCTGCTTTGTGCCTCTCCATCAGCTTTACTTTGTAATGATGACAACAAATAGTCTTTCCACTCCATTTATTTTTTTCTAGGAACCTATGAAAGTTTCTGTGCTAAAATTCTGGTACTTTCAGGATAAGAACCACTTCAAGAGAAGATACAGCTTATTTCCCATCCTTTTCTGACTAGGCATCTTTCCAGGTAGACATCCAAACAGTGACCTGAAGAGGCTGTGTAGTTCTCCTTATGGCTGTACCATTCTGTGTCTGGGGGAGTATCTTCTGGATTGGTAGGGTCGTCTTTACCTTACTCAGTTCTTCCTCCTTTAAAAACCATATGTGTTACATTTTATTAAACACATCCAGTGCTCCTGAATGTTTGTTAGCTGCTGAAACAAGGAGGGTGCTATCTGCCCAGGAGTTTGCCTGGGTTGCCACGAGGGACAGACTGGTATCTTTTCTTTGTAAGGATTTGTACATGCAGAACTTCAAACTTAAATTCATTTTGAATACTCCCTTCAACTGCCTAAGTACTTCTGGGTTACAGTAATGTACTGCAGCAGCACTGTATAGAGCAGATGTATACAGTTATCCAAACATAATACAGTTCCGTACAACTGAGCTGAGAAAGACCGCCTCCAGAGACTCTAAAGGCTTCTTATTTCTTTATGCAATCACAGATAAGAATCTACTCCATGAAGGTCATTAAAAAAATAATAACAATAAAAAATAATCTTGCAGTTGCTAGGCTTTCTAGCAGTTGCTAAGAGATAAGTAGCAGTAGTTTGCGATTTTGGAGGATTAGGTCCCACATTAGGGGAACAAGGATTGATTTTCAAACTACTAGCAGGTTTGTTGTCCAGTTACTGTATGAGCTAATATACTTCCCTAACGGAGCATCTGCACATGATGCACATAATGACCATATTAAAACAAACTGAAATATTCTTGAGCTTTTGGTGCTTTTGAAATTTTGAAGTTTTACTTTTTTGGTTTGTTGGTTTTTTTTTTTTTTTTTTATACAGCCTAGGCCTTTAGGAATATCAGAATCAGAAACAGCAGGAGGACCTAGAGGCATTAGAAATAGTGTATTTGACATTTCAGTTCAAGCAAACCAGAAAGGTTTTTTACATCATGTTGTACGCCATTCCTCTTTGGCACATCCTTTCCCTTTAATTTCCTTTTCATTCACCTGAGTTTTTAATTATCTCTCCAGTATGAAACATTAGACCACCACACTACATAACCAAAATGAAATATTTAAGGGATGCTGAATACTGTGGTCTCACTGCAGATCAGAAAAAAACATTTGTCATAACTCTGTAATTGTGATACATGTAAGTTTAACATCTTTGAAACTGACACTTCTATTTGTATGATGTCTGAGAGTAACAGCACCATATTGAGTTCTAAATTAAATGTGTAGGATTAATGACTTGCACAAGACTTGGTGAGAGTTTTTTATTACTCTGACCGGATTTTGAGTTTATCTAAATTTGTTTCTGCCTTCTTGGGGAAAAATATTAAATGAGTCAAAAGGTCTTTTGAGGTGCACTTTGAACTGCAATGATCTAATTCTATTGATATATTGGATTTCTATGGCTTTCAGAACCTATATCAAATTCCATTTATTCCAATGAACATCGGATCTGTCTATGTGTCCGTAATGCAATTGACCAAAGAACACTGAGCATCAATTAAATGGTTTTCTTTTTTAATTGATTTAATGCTTTAATTACAGGTTTTGACAATACTGAATTTTTTTTTTTTTTTGGTGGTAAAATAAATTGAAAAAGAGTAGAAGTGAATGCTAAATTCATTAAGGCTGGAGGAGTTATGGAGAACTAGAGGAGAGAAGTAAATGACCCTAAGAGTCATGAAAGAACAAACACTATCTGAAATCAGAAAGTTGCTTGCAAGTGCTTTTAGAGTGTTTGGTTAACTTACACATATTTTATGCTAATGGAGAAAGAAGAAAAGAAAAACCAAAGAAAACATAATATGAACTTGTATCAGGCCATAGCAGACTGGTTTGATCAACTTGCAATTAAGTTTTAATTTACAAAGGCTGTGAATTTATATTCCTGACTTTGGCCAAAATTCCTTCTTTCATAATCTGGAACAGAAATTTAGGCTCTTCCATCCATTGACCTTCCTTATGAGAAAGGGGTTAGAGTTCTGGCTTTCCATCTGAAGACTCGGCACTTTGCAGCTGAAGGAAGATCATTCCCCTACACTTCTGGGGATCTCTGACTATTGAATGATGGGATTTTTAAAAAGAAATCAGTATTCTTTTGGGAACTCATAACTCCCTGGAGTCTAGGATGCTGGAAATTTGTTATCAACCCTGAAATCACTCATAATGCTGGACAGTTGATAAGATCAAAGGAAACTTGAGTTTATTATACTGTAACCAATCGTTTAAGAGGTACAGAGAAAGAAAATAATAGTACCAATAATTCTAACTGAGTTTGACTTTAAGGTAGTATTAGCGTATTATTCAGCTATTAACTACAAAGGCTCCATAACCCTCCGGACAGTTCCTGTCTCTCCCAAAGCTGGGATCCAGTTTTCACCTCAAGACTCTTCCCTACATGTTGCTTTTCATGAAAGAGAACTGGATTTGGATGAAAAAAACCTTTCTTACATTTCCATTCTCACTTATTTCTTCTGGCTGTAACTTCCATCCCAGGTACCCCACTGTGATGACTCTTTTACTCAGTATTTTACTTTTACTCTTATTACTCAGATCTCCTTTCTCATGGGCTGCTTCTGCCACCACCACAATCCCTGTCACATGGGGAACCTTTTGTAGTGCCTCACACTACCGAACCCAGACAAATGAAACAACTTGATTCTCCAAAAGTTCATTTGTACTATGTAGCTCTCCCAAAAGCCAGTAACTAAGGGAGGTTTACACCACCTTAATTTTACTTATGATCATACACGTAGTTTCTGGTACACCTATGTGGAACTAATTCTTAACCAACATATTAGTGAGAGTAAAGAATGCAGCTCATTACTGGATCCTGATAGGGACTGGACATCATGGCACGCATACCATTTCTGGAAACAAAGTGTTTAAATTAGTTACACCCTAGATATGACTTGCTGGATTTGCAATCTCTTCAGCTCCATGTCATATCTTCATCTAGCCACTTTCACTCTGCAGCCTGCTTTTCTTTGGCATATGTGCAGGCCACAGAGTCCTTTGAATACTAAACACACTAAAAATATATGTAAAAGATAATGTAAATTACACTTGTGATAATAAATTACAACTATGGCCATGATGATGAAGGCAAACAAAAGTAGTGTGTAAATGGCTCTTTTGGAGAACGAAGTCACAGACTAGGAATATTTTTCCTTCCTAAATGATCTATAGACACTGTTCATTGAAACAGAGCATGTGTAACTAATTAACCTCAATGAGATTTTTGCTGAATTAAAAATCATGGCAATTCTTCTGGGTGGGCAGATACATTTGAGTTTCTTTGAATGTATTTTGTCCCAAACAATTTTACAGAGTTTAGCACCTCAGTAAGATTAATTAAAATGATAAAATGCTTCTAAGATCCATCCTGTTAATTTTCTTCAAATCTTTCATTTTCCACACTGAATGCATGTGAAATCATAGTGCTCTAATCTGATTTCCAGTACTTGTTGATTTCCTTTGTTGTTTCTGTGCTTTTGATTCTTGTGCACAGCAGTTACTTCCCTTCCCTTCCCTCTCCCTCCCCCCGCCACTTTTGGCAGTGTCAGACAGAGATTACAAAATGAAACTTAAAAATTCACAGCTGAAGCATAAGGCTAAGGAGTAAGGTTAAATATCTGCAAAAATGGTAATTCCCTAATTTAAAATTTTAGACTGATTTAAGGAGGGAAAGATCTTCAATAAATTATACATCACGCAATCCTGTTTACAAAAGCAGCTCAGACTAATCCTTCAGTTAACTTGGTGAAAACCACTAGCTGTCCCAAGGCTGAATCCTCTAGTGTAAATAAGAAAACAATACCACAAATATCATAGAATCATAGAATCTTTTGGGTTGGAAGGGACCTTTAAATGTCATCTAGTCCAAGCCCCTGCAATGAGTGGGGACATCTTCAACTAGACCAGGTTGCTCAGAACTTCATCCAACCTGACCTTGAATGTTTCCAGGGATAAGGCACCTACCACCTCTCTGGGCAACCTCCAGTGTTACACCACCCTCATCGTAAAAAAATTCTTCTTTATGTCTAGTCTCAATCTACCCTCATAGGCTGGGCAAAACTTTGTCCTGTTACCAGTGCTCCGACATGAAACACAACTTTCATTTTTACAGTCTATTTTTATAGCGCATATCCTAACGGGAATCAAATCTCTTATCCAGATCCTCAAACATCAGTGAAGTGAATGAGATGCATTGATTTACCCTGTTGGCAAGAAAAAGTTAAAGCGCTCTGTGCTACATTATCAATCCCCTGAGGTATTCAGTAACCTTGTGTATTTGAACCACAATATCTAGCTTCAGTGTTTTGCATTGGACTGTGTATTTGTAAAAAGGAGCATTCAGAGTTTCCTCATCTACTGAGTTGGTGGGTTATATGACATAGTCACTTAAAACCCATTGCTCCTGTATTTAAATATTACTGCTTTAGGAGGTTCATTCAGGAAACATTACATGGATTATTCACACACACAAAAACATTTACACTTTCATGAGCAGGAACAATCAAATATAATAAGTTTGAGGTTATTAATGCTTCAATAAAAACCTTTATAAGATTGTTGATAGTTGCTTTGCCCTCCTAGCCAAAGGTATTACAATTAAGAATGAATTTTTCTCTATTGCCATTACAAGCAAATTGTAATGCTTGCCAAATTTGCAGAACACATCTATGGAACATTATTCAGTGTAACACTTAATACTAACATGTAACGAACCACATTTGCATTTTTTTCATTAGCTACAGTTCCTGTATTTCTTCGGTGATATCTTAATTATTCTTGGAGGATAATGTCCTACTTATGTATAAACTCCAATATAAGTTCGCAGTTGGAGTGTTTTTTAAAGAAACTTGTATTTCTACATGTATTTTTGGAATTGTGCCCAGCCAGTTTCACTAGTTCTGTAGTTTTAAGGGAAGGTATAGTTGGAAGATTTTAAATGCTTGACTGCATATTTTCTAATCTGGCTGTTAGAAATCAGATTAGAATCAAAACCTGAAACCAAGTATAGGCAAAACTTAGTAGCTGTTTAAAACGGAAGCTCAGGATATGGCTCAGTTCCTTCAGTCTTGTTTGCTTTCATATATTGCGTGAAATTATCCATATGCCTATCGGTTTCATAAGGCACTTCCTAATCAAGCATCATCCAACTCCTCCTGCTTCCAAGCTCACCCTTCAAGATTGTTCAGTCTCTCATCTTGCAACTCAGGAGGAGGAGGCAAGGACTAACAAAGTTCTCATCGAATGCTTAAGAACTGATGAGACTATCACTTCTGGTCCATCTAATCTGCCCAGTCTGGTGTGGTAAGCACTTTTCCTGCAAATATTCAACCTGGTTTTGGTTTTTTTTCTTTCTTTTTAGCAGAGAAGGTGGGGGGCAGTGGACTGACTAAATGTTAATCCTTTTGTACCTCCTCATGACTCAAGATTGTATTTTCCTCATCCTATAAATAATTTTATTTTCCTGATTCTGCAGACAGGTGATGTTTCCCTCCTGACCTCTGGTTCACTTCTGGTTTTCTTTGAAGTTCCTCATAGAGGAAGGAGATGATAGTTTTTCTGTGCTTACAATCCTTTCCTGAGGATGAGACGCTGTTTGCAGTTCCAGCCTACTTGGACCAGTGTTGTTAGCCGGCTCCGAGCAGACTGCAATTTGCTGGCATCTGGGAAAATAGTCTAGGGAAGTACCACTTGTACTGTGCATACCTTGTTTTTATGTAGTTTTTGGGGCATTTATAACTCTGTTGTCAGACACAAGATACTGGTTCACTCTTTTGAAGCAGTCTCTTCTCTCCCATCTTGGGTCCTGTCACTTGCTCCATCTCCGTCTTGCTTTACCTTAAACATGGGATTTTAAGTGGATAAAGCTCCTTCTTTAATGCTTTTGCCTCTCGCCTGGGGAGGCAAAATTTGTACTATCTGACTGAGATGAATCTTTAAGAAGGGTACTTCAACTCCTCTAGCCATAAAGAAATTAAGCTCCTAGAACAGGTTTTCCTCAGTCACAGCAAGAGGGGACTTCTAGACTTCTTCTCTTATACAGTTTCTGTTTTGCAATGAGAAGTGAAAAGAAATGCTTCTAAAGTGAAAAGAAGCAAAGATAAGCACGTCCCATCAAATCTCAGAAATATCTGAGGGAATCATCAAGGTATTCCCCTCCTCAAAAGACAGCTGCAGATCTCTAGACTAGTGCTGAGTTGTGTATTCAGATTATAAGATTAGGAATCTGTGTGTTTCTCCTGAATGTATCCTATAAACAGGCTTTGAAGCCTCCAGGGTATTTCAGGAATGTTAAGGCTAGAATTTTGTGAATGACTACACAAGGCTGAGAATATGAAGAGACTTTCTAGAGTCCATATACATGTTTGGTATAGGAAAGATTCTTGCTTAGGAGAGCTGCATTTTTAAAATTTTTTTTTCCTGGAATGTATCTTTCCCCCAAAAAGCATATGAAATATATGCAAAAAGAAATGAAACAAGCTAATCCAGAGATGCTATGTCAGCATAGAAGAAAGAATTGCTAAACTTTGCTAACAGGCAATCCCTCAAAAAACTGCAAAGCAGAGAGGTTAACAACCCATGTTGCTTAAAGATCCAGAACTGTTCACGGTTCATGTAAAGACTCTTCAAGGTTGGTCTGAGATATGGGATTCATAGACATAGGTGTATCCTAAGGTGAACACCTTTAGGGTGAATTAACCTAAAAGGGCTATTTCACTGCGTTCACATACAGGGAATCTAAATAGCCTGTAAAGACATGGACACGTGTTGTTGGTCAGATGAATCCCAACAGTGGTGCTCATGTATCCCTTTGGTACCATGGCAGGATATCCAGAACAGAGCATTTTTTTCCCCCACTGTCCCTTGTTCCAGGGAGCCTTCCAGGAGGATCATATTCTCTTCATCTCAGACACTGGCAGTTAAACACCAAGGTGTTTCATTTTTCTGCAGAAAACCTCCTATGACTAGGTGCTGTATGATTGCTTTTTACACAAAGAAATTCTGATTCCACAGAAACCTTGCTACAGCAGATTAATCTGGCTTTCTTCCTACAGCCCTGCAGTGTTGTAATATAAAATATATACCATTTCTCAAACTGCTGGGTTATACGATTATCACAACAAACAGACAGGTATTTCAAGTAAACTTTGAGTTTAATCATTGAGTTGTACCCCATTTTGATCAAGACTTAGGTTACAAGGAAATTTAAACAAATAGAAGTAACAGTTGTGCAATGATGTAATGACTAAGTCTGAAATTGGCTTATCTTAAATCTATGAAGGGCACTGAATCTTACTTGACATGAGTAATTTCAAAGCCACATTAACACAGGTGACAAGAAACAAACTAGTCGTGACAGGAACACAGCTCAAAACTTAGCTCACTGTTAACTTTACTATATTCTACTTTCAGTTTAATTCAAGGAAGTGTGCCCTATGTTTTGTAGAAGTATGTCTTTTTGTACAGTAAAATTTACTTTCCAGTTAGTGTTTATAATTTTTTTCTAATTGGTTTTGGAAAACAAGTAATGATAAAATAACTGTAGGATTCCTATCAGGTCTAGCTGATATGCTTTAGTCCCAACATAAGCAGCAGAGTGGAGATACAAACTTAGACAGAAATTTCTTGTCAAAGTTGACAGGTTAAAGAGATAAACTAGTGCAATTAAAGAGAAAGTAGATAAGATTTTATATTATAAGGTAATAACACAGCATGAGCTAAGATTTTCAAGTTCGTACTCAAGGATGAAAAGATAGAAGATGACATACAACTAAGGGACCTGCTTACACCTGAGTGTAATTGCAATCGCAACAAGGTAAGCTATCACACAAATATAACAAATGTCTCCTTTGTGGTATTCTATAATTTGTATGACTTGTTAAATATTACACTGAAATCTCATTTTTTTCATGATTTTTCACCAGTTATGCTTTTGAATATTTACTGGAGAGCAAGTTAGACTGTCACAGTGACTGACTTCTTTCTACTTTGATTTCTATCTTGTTTCCTCTACAGGCCATACTTAATTTGGATCAAAGTAATGTGAAAATGTCTTTGTTGCAATTAGTTAGATAAACATCTCTACTTGCTTGCTAACAAGCACCAACCAGAGTTTAAACCACCAAGAACTACCTGGTATTATGCACCTGACCAGTTTGTTTGCATGCTGTCCCTATAGACTGGTGGCATTTGGTGGCCCTGTAGTGGCCCCAACAACTAATACGAAAGATCAGGTTCTAAGTAGTGAGATGCATTAATATGGAGAAAATACCAAGGTGCTTTGAAAATGATGTGCACAATATGAACATTGCTCTCAGTGCTACAGTCAGAAACATACCGCCATTGTTTTAAATCTCAACACCTAAATCACAGCTGTATGGGTTAAATGTCAAATATTGAAAAGATAGTTCAAAAAGGTCTCAACATCTTTCCCTTGCTTTCTTTTCAGGTAATATCACTTCACCTCAAAACACAAGGAAAAATTTCCTTCCCCTTATGTAGTGTCCCAGAGCAGCGATATGACCAAAATGCTGCAGCAAGTCTACGTCTCTATTTCAGGACTTTCTTATGAAGCCTTCAGTGTTACAATGCCAATTTGTATCACATAAGTAACATCCAGCCTTGGTGGTTTGGGTATTTAAACTGACTCTCCACGTTTTGGCATACTAAAATCTAAGCTGAGCTCCTTGGTTCAATCCCACAGAACATGCAGCAGAGGAGCTGAACTCTGGCAGCTGTGTGAGCACATAATGGGACCCGCTCCCATGATGCAACTGGGAATTGCTTCACGTTGCACAACGGACACATCGTCCTTTTGTTGTGTGTGGATTGCACAGCTAGGAAATAAGTAGTAGCAGTTCTATTTCAAGTTATTAATTCATAAAAGCAAAGCCTTTTGAACTGTTCTTACACCATTTTCAGTTGTCTGCCTTGGACAAGCTATTTTGTCTGCAGTAGGAAGCCAACATGCTTCTTTCCTATGGAAGATCTCCATTGAAAAATAAAGTTGCACAGTAGACGCGGTTAAGAGATAACAGAATAAAAGCAAATACTGGTGAAATGAGAGCAGGGGTGGACATAAGCTGCAACGTTCAGATAGGACTTTTCCCAGTGTTTGGGAGATGGTATACCGCTTGACTAAAATTTGGGATTTTAATCTATTTACATTTCAAGCTCATTGACAAAAATCACTACAGCTCCAGACTGTTTAAGTGAGCTAGGAAATAGAAGAGAAAATATTTAAAGGTAACTTAAAAATAATCAGAGTGCCATTTTCAAACCTGGAGTTGCCAGTATGCCAGAGACTTGACATATTTCTTTTCATAGCTGTGTCTTTTTCCCATTAGACAGGAGAAATCTGTCACTCAACACTTTATTCACATTTGAGTGTTAGCTATTTTGGGTATAGCTTTATTTACTTATAGAGGCTGAAAATATCTGTTCACAAATATTATTAGTCACTCAAAGCACTAGCTTACTGCACAATTATGTAAATTAGGAAAAAGAGCCAGTTAGAAAAAAAGAAATACTAAAAAAAAAAGCATTAAGCTTAGATGAAATGAACCTACTGACTGCTTTTTGTTTCTTTTGTTCTTCACCCTTCACTCAAGCAGACACACACTCTGACTTTTGAACTAGCACATCTAATGGTTTGTTCTGTCTCTGTGTGGTGGTTTGGTCCCAGGCAGCAGACAAGCACCCACACAGCTACTCACTCACTTGCACTCTCCCATCTGCAGCAGGACAAGGGGAAAAAAAAGGAAAAACAAGAGTAAGAAAATTCATGGGTAAAAATAAAGAGATTTTAATATGTGAGGGAAAGGTGGGAGAGAAAAAGAAATAATAAAATCACTCACCCCCACCTCAGTCAGACAATTAGCCTCCAAACAATAGTCACTTCAGAAACCACCACCACCACCATCCTCTATCTCCCTTTTTAATGCTGAGCATGACATTACATGGTATGGAACATACCCCTGGCCAATTTGGATCACCTGTCTTGGCTGTGTCCCCTCCCAGGGGTTTCACAGGTGTACTGCCTCAGTTAAATTCTCCACCTGATGCTATTTTATCCACAAAAAGAAATTTAGCTCCAACCCAGTTAGACCTAGTATGCTCTAGTATGAGTCCAAAGGGTCTGCATATGGCTTTAACATCCTTTAGTCACGGGCATTGCTGACATCTCAGAAAAGGCTACAAGCACATGATGGGTGCAGCTCATCTGACCAAAGAAAGATGTCTCTGTGCTAGCTACATATGACTGCCCATACAGGCAATGATGCCAAAAGAGGTGCCTACAGAGAACAATTCAGCTGGCTGACTTTAGGGACTTCATTTACCTGCTTAACTAGAAGTAGTTCATACCATCTGGGTCTGGAAAGTTGGTTATGAGGCCTATAGGGTGCACAAGGTCTCAAGTATTAGACTGTTGTTAGAGCCTATCAAACTCTGCAGCAGCTGTAACTTAAATGGGAACTTGCTGTAACTATCCCCTGCAAATAAAGAAGCTGCCCAAACAACCTGCTCTTTAACCTCTCAGTTCTGCAGAGGTATGTATTTGCAGTTTACTGCCACGCTAACAACCAGCTCCACAAGCTGTGAGTGTGGGGAAGGAAACAGAATGAGGGAAAGATACCTCTGAATGTGAGCAAGTAGTAGGAGAAAAATTAATCCCCCTGACTACAGGTAACCAAGGTAGTAGGATGCTTTGCTGGGTGCCTGAGACCTTGTGATTCAGTGAGTGCTACCTGGGGTTTATGTGTCCTGAGGCTGATTTATCAGCCTCTGCCAGCAGCAGATGTCCTTTTAAGAGCCTGCAGAGACTGGAATGCAGCTGTGAGTCCCTTGGCCTTGAGAAAACTTGAAGGGCAGCAGAGGATGTGGCATAAACCTTGTGAATGATGGATAACAGCTGGTTTGGGAACCAGTTATGAACCTCTACCAAACCAGATGGAAATCTCTCCAGGGCAGCCTTGAGCCTGTGATTAGCCATTCTCTAGCTGGCTAAAGACATGTTTCCTCTTTGTTTATTTTTTTTTTTTATCCTGAGAACCGGGTATGTGATGTAAGTACAGAACACAGGCTGGAAAAAATATAATGGAGGAAGGAGAAGCAAGTAAGCAACAATAGAGAAAGCAAATGTGTTCAGGGATGTCTGACTTTGAGGATCCAGTGGAGGCTGCCTGCCTGCCAGGCAGAGATGCTGTGATCCAGTGATGCTTGGACTGAGAGTTTCCTCCACACACAAGTCCTGGACTCTGCTGCTCAAGAATACAATTGCTATTCCTTTATGATGAAAGTTTCAATTATGGAATAGTGGTTTTTTGCTGTTTATGGAGAATTCTAGACATTACTTGAGGAAAATGGAAACTCTTCAATTTTAATTTTTCCCTTGTTTTATTTGCTCTACAAATAGTTAGGTACAAAGTTTTCTATGGGAGGAATACAGCTGGTGTAGCAGCAGGATAATAGATTTTTTTTCCTGCCTTTTTAACTCTAAATACCAAAATGTTGGGTTTTTTTTAATAAAACAATGACATAAACAGTAAATTCAATAAGGGTGTCATAAATATATCCAAAACCACATAATAGGCAGAGACACTTTCCATGGTTTCTGAAAAAAATAGTACAGCTTAGCATTATGAAGCAATATCCGACTTACTGTATTCAAAGCACGAAGTGAATACAGCAAGTATTAAAAATGTTAATTGTTCTACCACAGGAGAAACTAATTTGTTTTAGAAATAAATGCTCCTTTTCCCCCTTGAGAAAATTCCTTATTAGAGTTTAAAATAGTAGTGGACCAGAGGGAGTGCAGAGTATATTTTAAGTAACAATTTCCATACAAATAAAGCTAAAGCCTATTTAGTTATGCATTTCTATGCATCTATCACCAATGTATCTGACTACTGTTGGTGGCCAACATTTCATTTTCATTGATTAGTAGAATTTAAAACAAACATGTTCTAAACACACTAGTGGAATTATTTTCCCCTTGAAGCATAAAAGTGTTGGAATATAAATTCAACACTTATCAAACCACGCCTCAGATACTGTAGCAAGTTATCTGTTCTTGCTGTATGAGTGAAATTGTCTTTCCCTCAAGACAATTAAAGACTTGCCTATCCAGCCTGTGTTGCTTGCATGCACTAATCGGGAATAGAGGTGTTTCTGAGATCTGGCAAGGGTCTTCAGTTTTTAGTAACAGTCCCAAACACATGAAAAGGAGATTCTGGTTATGGAGGGAACAGGAGTGACTGACAGAAGAGATGCTAAGGTAGTTTCAGCTGCAGCATGCTGTGACTTTACTGACAGCTAATTGTGCCAATTTCAGAAGTGCCTCTAAAATTCAGTGCTATTTTTATTTTAAGACTCTTAAATGCTAGCGTCGCTTGGCAGAGAAGATATTCCGGGGCAAACCAGTGTTTTGTAGGAATTTTAAAAACCAACCCACCCTCCCCTAAACAAAGCCAAACCCTAACTGTGTTTTGGGTAACAGAACCATTTAATCTTGAAGCTGAGCTGGAGATAGCTGATTAAAAGGGCTTTCTTGAGATGTTTTCAGTTCCATGTTTTGTTTTTGCTTTTTGTTTAGAAAAGTAACTAACTAATATCATAACATTTCCTGGGCTTAGTCTTGTTTGAACTGGAGAACACAGAGGGGGGTTTGAATAATTCAAATAATCAGTGTCTTCTTTTCTATGTTGTACGTGTGATTTTAGAGCTGAGTTTCCAGACTGACAGCCAGGCTGTTGCCAGTTCTGTAGGTATGATCTGGGAATAGAGGACTGCTGTCTTCAGGGCTGTCAATTCAGCATTTGAATAGAAACAGGACTCACACATTATTTAAAGGACTGTACTCTGCATACATCTTGAATACACTTTACCATTACAGAGTCTAAAGGGCAAGCTATCAATCATTTTAGCAGCTCTCACCCAACGAGCTGGAGTTGGAGTCAGGGTTTCACAAGTGCTGTTCTCTTTCTCAGTGTTGCTCAGTGTCTGGGTGGGAAGAAGTGCCAAGGCTGATATCCTAGGTTGGGAAAGTTCAAGAACAAAATATTTTTATTATAAATAATCTTAGTACTTATTTGCAGCACTTATAGTTTTTTACAGATATTTACTATACTGCCCAATTAAGATATAAAATTTCTAGCAAACCTGCGCTCATCATCAAAGAAAACCTGATCTGCACCACTTCAATTTTCTGTTAACTGGCAAAGTTATAGTCTCATCCCAATTCAAAACCAAGTTTTATGCATATTATTCCAATGTAATTCATATACACTTCTTGTCAAAGGGAAATATCAATCTGAAGTTAGAACATCTTTATAATTCCCAGTGCTAATAGTGTGATTCAGTCAATTAATGGGGACGAAACTTGCACTAAGGTGTCCTCAAAGCTAATGGCAAATAATTATTTGGGACTTTCACAGCCAAGTACAGTCATCCTTTTGAAAGCATTGTGCATATCACTCATCAAACCCATCAGGCAAATAAAGGCTGTGGTGCTTTTATATTCTGCTTGACATTTTAAACATGTATCTCATTATCTAAATGTCTATTAAAGTCACCTCTTTTATTGCTCTGAAATAACACAGTTGCAGCCAATATGTTAAAATAATATTAGAGGTACAAATTAAAACCAAAACAAGGACATTTATAGTGTAGGTTGTCACTTCGAGTGAGTGGAATGACAGTTTAAGCTAGAATTTCTTTGCTTTTGTCAGTTCTTGTTAGACCCTTAACATTAAATTAATGTACTGTGAAGTAATTTTTTTACTTTCATTGCTTGAATAAAATATAACTAGAATGACTATCATGAAAACTGAAATGAACAGAAAAAGGAATATAATTTTTGTAGTGATTTTTGCTCATAAAAAGGCGCAACTAAAGACTTGATATAACGCCCGTCCCTAGAGGCCATAAAATAAGTACCCCAACTGCTATGTCTTTTGTAGAAAACACAAGAGTCTTCTAAGCAAAATGGCTTTGGACATCCCTGTTCTGTGTTTCTGTGGTAGCAGATTTTTCTGCTGAAACAGAGGCTAACAATAACGTCATTTGTTGCAGGTGGTTCCGAAGAACATAAATTAAAATAAGTTTAAAATGTATGATAATGTGGTAAGCGCTGTGGTCATGGTTACTGTCAGCCAAGTTATTTGTCTTATTTAAGTAGAACTTGTGAAGAAAAAATATATTTAATTATGCTAATGAATTTGTAGTAACATTGCCCTAGAGAAGTGCTAGTTGGTGGTGTTCTTCATATTACCTCTGAAGAGAATGTAAAGCAGTTAGGATGCATGTTGGAGAAATGCTTTATACTTAATGAGATGAAGTTAGTATGAGACTCGAACATTTTACCAAAACAGCTTTTTTTTTTTTTAAGTCTGCATCTGCACTCATTTCGTACAAGTTCTGTGTGTGTATTTAAAGAACTTACTGTACAATGTAAAAAATGTCAACCTTCTCCATGGTTGAGAATAATAAAGGTAAGATACCTTCCTTTTGTCATTCTGATCATGTCAGACAACACACTTTATTTCCTCTTCTAGTCTTTATGTCCTTCTGCTCTACAGCTGAGATCCTCTTCTCATTTTCAAAGCCTTGCACAGCCAGAGGGTTATCCTGTAATAGTCTCAAAGTCCATTCTCTTACTCTGCCCTCTTTTTTCTTCTAAGAACTCTTTTTCTATCCCTTCCTGATTATGAATTGTCTTTCATATTATCATGTATGCTTGGAACTGCCTTCATATTCTCATCTGCAAACTAATCTTCCTTTCATTTTTTGGTGTGACAGATTCAGTTTTTTCACATTTTCTAGGTAGTAAATAACATTCCTGAAATTTAATCAGATACTCAACAAATGAGAGCATTAAAGCATGTTATACATTGTTTGAATACAAACTTGTCCAACATTTTCCCAAGACTGCTGTAGAAGTTACATTAGAAAAAAACCTATAGCCAGATGATATAATAGTAAAATCACACTTCACACAGCAGGATTGACTTATGAGCAGAGTTACTTGTTTGTGTGAGCACTTATTTGGGGATGGTAGATGTAGCAAAGTATGCTGAGAATTATATGTCCATATTTTCTGCTTAAATAGGATAAACGTTCTTATAACAGATATTGTAATTTCCACTGTGGTAACAAAGATGGACAATGAAGCACAAGAAAAACATGGACCTGTTGGAGCGGGTCCAGAGGAGGGCCACGAAGATGATCAGGGGGATGGAATGCCTCTCCTATGAAGAAAGGCTGAGAGAGTTGAGGTTATTCAGCCTGGAGAAGAGAAGGCTTCAGGAAGACCTTACTGCGGCCTTTCAGTACTTAAAGGGGGCTTATAAGAAAGATGGCAGCAAACTTTTTAGCAGGTCCTGTTGCGTCAGGACAAGGGGAAATGGTTTTAAACTAAAAGAGGGTAGATTCAGACTAGATATAAGGAAGAAATTTTTTACAATGAGGGTGGTGAAACACTGGAATGGGTAGCCCAGAGAGGTAGATGTCCCATCCCTGGAAACATTCAAAGTCAGATTGGACAGGGCTCTGAGCAACCTGATCTAGTTGAAGATGTCCCTGCCCACGGCAGGGGGGTTGGACTAGATGACCTTTAAAGATCCCTTCCAACCCAAAATATTCTATGATCCTATGATTCTAAGATCTAGATCTTAATTTATGTCAAAATTTATAGTTAGTGAGAAGCTCCAAGAGAAGTGATTTTGCACAAATACAAGAAGATATTAAGAAAATATAAAATAATTTAAGATGATATGTTTTATCTTTGATCAGTTATGGTAATAATTCTTTGTATTCATATACAGAGGAAATATAATTTTTCATTGTGAGATCATTATAAGAATAAGATTAAATTGTAGTAATTATATTGGGTAAGAAAAAAAAGGAGAAAATGACACTGTACCACTGTAATGATTGTTTTGTAATTCTGAGGAGAAAAATAGTGATGTCTCTATACTTTTTTTACTGACTTTATAGTCAGTAAAACAAATGAAGATAATTCATCATTTTCCACGTAGGAAAATCTATTTCATAAACTGTAAGAGCTCCTGTACACTTTCAACTTCTTAATATTTCATGTTTACACTTTCCTTAAAAATAAATGCCTTATTATTACCAATCAACTCAGAAGAGATACTTCTTTGGTCATTTTGTAAAAGGATACAAAAAGACCCCCAATATCAGCTACTTCTAAACTATTATTCCATATTTAAGGATATCAGTATCATCTTTTTCGGGTTTACACAGAACAGCACATTTTCCTTGACTATTAAGTGTCAATATTGCGCTAAATTCAGTGGAGATACCTTTGTCTCTCAGCTCAGGAAATGCACTCAGAAGTTCTGATAGTGCTTGGGACCGTAAGAAATAGGGAGGAACTGAGTCCAGGCTCCAGAGAAGAGCATTATGTGTGATGAATTCACTAGGTTCCTTTGAAGGTTGTCTTGCTTGTAATAGTGTTTAAATGCTAAGGAAAGAATTATGTTGTAAAATGCTAAATATATTTGTATCTATTTTTATGGACTATATGACCTCCAGAGGTCCATCCAACCTGATTTATCCCATGATACTATATGTATTAAACTGTTAATAAAAATAGGACTACATCAGTAATTAAACAGTAGAATGGATCAAACAATTATTTTATCTTCATTCATTAATTTCACATAGTTTATCTTAATATCCTTAGATTAGGAATTTCAAAGCAGTTAATGACTGCATCTTACGGCTCAAGCATTGGGCCTTTAGTTCCCCTAAATTGTCATTAATTGACTGTAAATACCCTGATTGCCACTTATTATTGCTTTATTTTTACATAAGCTGGTGTGTAAAATATTTGAACAATTACTGACATGATTTGAAACTGCGCGCCAGCTTCATTTAGGATAAGTCTACACTGAGTCAAGGCCACAGATAAGTGATGGGGTTGCTAAAATAATGATCAGCGTTTTAGTGTTTCTAATGTTTAAAATGCTTTTTCTCATTCCACCCAGGTATACACAGCCAACTGAAAAACTTGCAGCGTGTTTCTGACCAGGATCAGTGCTAATGATGTCAATGGAGAAACACCAGTGGAAAAGAGGCAAAGTGTCCAACTGCTGATGTTTTTCAAGTTTCTATTTATTTATTTTTCCTAAATTGGTCCATTGGCAATCTGAGGCAATAGGCCACCTGCTGCACTCTTCGCAGCTCTCTGCCAGTGGTTACCTCCACTACAAATGAGAGTATTCCCAGTCTGCCGCAAGGAAGGCAGATCCCACCCTTGAAAGTGAGTTTCATGAGATCCTGCTGAACTCGTTTGCTTGCACAGGCTGGCTGAACTGTGGCATTAACAACCCCCTTGACGGCTGTTGAACAAGGAGGGTGACCAACAGCAGGGCTGCATCCAGCTAGATGGGGAGGAGGGCGCTTGCCTGGGACCCAAGGAGCTGACAGGAAGGAAGGACGACACTGCAGGAAGGATGAAGCAGAAGGCTTAGAAAATTTAAGGCTGCTTTCTGATCTTTCTTTGTCCTGCACCAGCCAGGCTTTTACCTGCAGTGAACTAATATCCATATGATGCTGCAGAGTTATTCAATCAACAGAATTATTTGTGTTTTACAGCAGTGTCTGTGAGTTAAAGTCAAACCTTTAGGAAGCCTTTGCATCATAGGTGAGGGTATCATTGTAAGGAGGCTTGTATTTTCAGGAACGATATCAAGAAGTCACAGATATGTATAATAATTAAGTAGGCTGGGGAACATTACACACTTTTTTTCCAGTGGGGAGTGGGAGATGTTTGTCCTGATGAGATTCCATTTTGGATATCCATATACTGTTTTTCACAAATTCCTCTTGTCAGTTTGCGTTATTGGGTATAAGGGTATAGTTGCTAATTGCAATAACTTTCTGTCAGCAAGCACTTCCCTTAAATAAGGATAATTCTTTTCTGATTTCTCCGCCTGATACAGAAGCAGTCGCACAGAAGCAACATTTTGTGATTTTAGAGACTCCAACTAAGTGACTGCACTTTGGTTAACATTCTTGTGAGGTGCTGATGTAAATACCTTTCGTCATTTTCAGTAGTATCACATTTTTATACAAAAAAATTAAGAGTCTAAGTTAATATAGCCATATGCATTCTTAATAACTATATTCTGTCATTTACACTGCTGGTCAAATATAGAGGCTGATTTTTCCTGCTTAGTTTCTGCTACAGTACACAGATTTCCATGATGAGTTAAAGGGAATATTTTACAGTTAACTGCAAGAATTTATTTTTTTAAACGATTCTGGTACTGTCAGGGAATTATAACGTGTCTTCCTTAGCAGTAATGGGCACCACAGGAAATAAAACTGCAGTACAGACTTAATCAAATCTGAATGACAAGGTCATTGGAAAGTGAAATGCTTTTTTTTTCATATTGACAACATGTACCATAAAAAGAATTACGTTCAAATGTAAGATAATGTGCCCAATCATTTGCTCATAATTTTCATTTCATTAGCGGCACCTAATTACTTATTAATTACTTAAGAGCAGTAGCCGTTCTAAAGTGTGCATTGCTGACATCTCCAGTGTTTTTCAAAGTAAAACCCTGCAGTGTCTGCAGTTCAATATCTGTTTGTTTATTTTCAATTTTTATCCATTCATGCCACACACACATTTAATATATGTAAGGACCATCTTCAGTCACAACTGTTTCATTATTAAGGCCCCAAAATTTAAATAACTGACAGAATTTTCATTCTGTATGCTTTCAACTTGCCTCATACCTTTATTTTCTGCAAACAAAAAATGAAACTAGTGCAGCTCAAAGGCCTGGAGTCTTGGTTTGAACTAAAGGAATAAAAGAGAAAGCAACTTCATCAAAGGTCAGCTTTCCCCTCCTACCCCTTTGAGTTGGGGAAAATGGTGGCTTGAAGGAAAATCGCTATTAGGTTGCTATTAACTTCTTTTGAAGGGAAGGTATTGCTCGAATCTGTGGGCTGTCCCAAAAGACTCCAGGACTGTATTTTTTTTTCCTTCTGGCTGGAGCCGTCTTTTACTTTGTTCTAAAGCCCTGAAGATGTATGTTGGAAAGAAAGAAAAAAAAAAAAGATTTTACCCATGATTCAGGAAGGCTGGGCCTGTCTGGGCCTGTCTGGGCAATATAACCTAGAAACAAATGTATTTCATTTCTTCTCTTTCTGTTACTCCAAAGGCATTGTAGATTACGAGAGAGCGTATTATAAACCACAATATTCCTCTCTATGAATCCCAGCTTTTTAGCTAGGCATGAAAATTGCTTTCACAGGCTCAGTGGTAGATGCTCATAAATACGTTCAGTCAGTAGAGGCTTAATTTAATGTCGCAATGTTCACAGACAGAGTTTTTGACAGACAGGTGACCCACCATCTGAATGAAAATCAGGCCTGCTCAACTGCTCACCTCCTCCAAGTCTGATTGAAAAGTTGCAACACGCCTGAAGTTTTTGTTTTGCTTTGCTTTGGGTTTAGTTTTGTTTGTTTGTTTGTTTGATTGTTTTCTTGGAGAAACGTTGGGGTTTTTTTTTGGTAATGTCAAATTAAATTGATTACAAAGTTTTCGCTGAAAGAAAACAGCAGAGGATTAGGTTCTCAAAACTGGGAGTTAAGCTGTAGGAGTGACACCGTATTATACAGACCAGAAGGTGACACATGCCATATACTTGCCTTTCTCCCCATAATGTAATAGGAAGAACACGTACAGACGAAATGGGGGATGTTTTTCTTTGCAGAGCCACAGTTAAATTCTGTGATACTGGGAGAGACCCACTCTGGATTCATTCTCTGTGCAGTTATTTCATCTTCTATGAACTACCTGTCTATTTCTTGATTACGTAAAAAAAAAGATGCAAGATAAGTGGCAGTTACTTGTGTTCAAATCCCCTTCCTGTCTGATTCAAAACAAGCAGTACAACACGAGATCTTCTGGATGCCACCGGATTTTAGCACAAATACCTGACGAATTCTGGGAATAGCTGACACAGGATTGGAGTATTTCTTCTTCAACACTGCCAGTAAGAATCAGTTAATGATTCAACAGTAGTCTTATGCATTTTACTTTTCTCTTTTGTTTTTATTTGATATAAGAAAAGCAATCCATCATATGCTCATAATACCTGGAGTTTACGTGGTGCAAAACCTAAAGAATATAAAAATTGCTGAAATTTTACACACTGGAGTAAATTCCCAAATATTTGGAAGTAAGGTTGGACTATTTTTTATATCTTTCTAAATTCTTAACTTAGTAGGTGCTGAATAAATAGTAGATTCTACTGTTTAGAATAACTAAATAACAATAAATAGCAGATTCTGTACTTGCACTATATATATTTTTATTATATTTCTAATTGTTTTAACTTATGTGCTAGTAAAATTTATTCAGCTATCTGCAAATCTGACAAAATGAGGCCTCCTGAGTGTTTTGGAAGGAAAAGTTGCTTCTTTTCACTTTGCAATTCAAGGCACTTTTGTGACAGAGTTATACATTAGTAACCAAGATGTAACCTTTGGAAGGTATACGTGCCATGGTAATGATCTCTTCCTATGTTCCAAAGTGTCTGTCCCCCTCGTAGTATGTCTGAAGTGGATTGCTAGGGGACCTGTTCGAGCAGACAAAGCTAATGGAAAAAACATGCACAGCAAGAGACCCAGAGGCCTTTTTTTTGTTTTTCTTTTCCTCCTACTGAAAGCTACAAATCAAGTCAGAAAAAAAGATAATTTTTGGAAGGCGTTATTTTTGCAGGAAGTTTCTTTCCATCATATAATCTTTCTGGTAGTATCAAAACCAAAACCTTTAATTATATGGTAATGGTCTGAGGACACAAATAAAGACAGCTGATATGTAGTATCAACAGGTATATGGAAGACAGCAGACAAATTTTCCGTCATGAAAACCCTTTTTATGGTTTCCCATTTGTCCTGCATTTTTCTGGTATTCTGAAATAATTCTCAATTCCTTGACCCATTTACAAGAATACAACATAGATCCCACTTCAAAAGATTTTATCTTCATTATTTCCTTCAGGTGGTGAATCACTTTCATCTCAAACACTAAAGCCTCGTATGACACAATTCTGTTGTCTCTCAGTAAAATAATGTCTGTACATTTACCTTTATTCAAATCTGTGAGTAATTGTAATGCAGTAACAAATATACAGGTGAATATTATACTCAATTTTATTGAGAATTCTCATTAAGTAAAATTTTAGCCTGAATTCCAAAGGAAATGAAGTGTACATGAAAGCACGGTGTAGATGTCTCTCTGTCTTCCCTACTAGTCTTTGAACCTATTTGATAACTTCAACCAACGTAGCATTTTAATGAGAACAGATTTACAGCTAAAGAAAAGATATCTTATTAACGTGAAAAGGTGGCTTGTGTGTTTAACCCTTATCAATTCACCAGAAAATCCACATGAAGGAGAACTGTGTCCCCCAAATGCAAGAAAGTTTCAGGTGGAGCTTGAATATTCTCAGAAGTCAGAGAAAGAAATCTGTAGGAAAATGCTGTCCATTTTTTCAGATACTCACAGGGCTCTTGTTAATAGCAGTCCTTAATTTGAATCAGGGTTACTGTGCACCGTTTCTATCCTAATGCTAATAAATTTTCTGTGTAAAAAAAATATTCAAGGTTAACAGTGCTGTGTTTCCACATCTTATGCTAGGCAGTATAAAGTGAACTAATATTCTTACAAAAACCTGAAGGAAAACAAATAATGTATCAACTGCGACATCTGAGAAAGAAAATTCAAAAAATTTATTGCTGTTATGTATTACACGTGTTTATTTCTCTTTGCAATTTTTAAAGGGTAAATGTATCACTTGACTCCAAATGCAAAAAAGTTGGAAATAAGGAGGATACCAATGAAACATGAAGAATTATTTTGTTCATTATATTTGCCGCTATCCCAACTGATTGTTAGTCCTTCTGATTTAATGAAAAAGGATTCCTAAACAAACTTTTAAAGTCTCAGCTAGCCTGTCACAGTCATCTTTGTTGTAATAAAATGAGAAATGATACCACATTTATGACAGTAGGGAGCTTAATGTCTTCTTGTGATGTTTTGACTGTTAACATCTCCACCTGTATTTCCAGGTAGTATATTCCATTTTTCCAGGCAGTGCATTTCATTTTTCTTATTGAATTGTGGTTATCTGTAAACTGTTCCTCAGTACTTAAGAAAAACAGGCAGTTGGTTTTCATGCTAATTGAGACCTCTACCGCTTAAAATAAAAGTGCAACACAACAAAAGACATGTTAGAGGTCCAAGTGTGAACAGTTAGGCCTCAACCATCTTGATATTTTTAATATAAGGGTTCTGATACACATTGTTTAAATATGCACAAGCAGATGGTGATGTCTTGCATTAAAGGCTGCCTTTAAGCTCTCCTTGGTTGGCTCCCTAGTTGGGAATAGTCCAAACATGGGGAGGTCCATGAAAGTGTCTGGGTTTACAGTGAGCCATAGAGACAGACTGCAGGGTGCTACCTCTTTTAGCAGTGGTGGGACAGAGAATGGAGAAGACTTAATATGGCAGAACCAGGCTCCCCGATCTGCAAATGGAGAAACACAGCAGAGAAGTGGGTCATCCTGTACCATTGTTAGGAAAGTAATGGAGCATGATAATCTAAAATTAGCTGCTGCCAAAGCTGGAGTATGTATGTCTCACATTATTGCTGTGAACTATCTGAACTAGTATATTGTGAGACACATCCTTAGGAAGGTTTATAGGTAATTTAGTGAAAGAAGTGGTTAGGAACGCTCATGGGAATGAGCGGTAAAGGGGTCACATTCACAGGGTGTCAGCAATAAACTGCCCAACAAAGCTTTTCCTGTCATACTTGTTTATTTGTTTGGGTAACACACCAGGACTTGTGAACACCAGTGCTCCAGGTGATAAGTCATTATTTCCTCACAGCTATCATAGCTGTAAGACACTCATCAAGGAGTGTCAGTTAAGTCTCACTTTTCCACACCCACAGAGGAAAGGGACGTATGTTTCACATTGTGAATAGCGTAAAATAAGAATCAAAGCCAGGACATATCAAACCCTGCTAGAAGAGGTTATAATCATATATATATATACATATATCATGCAAATAGGACCTAGGAGTCCAAATCAAGCTGTTATCAGCTCTCCTTTATGTGGCATACTTACCAGAAAAGATGTGTGAATTTCTAACTTTCCTTCTTAGTTACACTTGCATAGCGAATTAGAAAAAATCTTGTCAAAGGGAAGAGGACCTCTAAGTGGTTTCACTTGCTCTTGCAGAGGCCTTCACTTTCTTTTTTGCACAGCATGTATGAAATCCAAAATGAGGGAGGCACCCAAGAGTTTATATCTTTGCTACGGACATGATGCTAGATTTTTCTCTCGGTGCACTGCTTCTCCAAGCAGAGTGGAAGTGGGGTGCCCCAGAGTGGAAGTGCCCTCTCCAAGCCGAGTGGCCCAGTTCAAAGGCGGTGGTACAGGCAGCTCTCCGGCCCAGCTCAGCGACTCGCGTGCAGGTCGGGAGTCCAGCGCTGCACAATCCAGTGTTGGCGTGGGACACAAACGTGCTCTTTTGGGGGGTCGTGTGCACAACACTTGCTGTTTTCACAGTACTTACAGTCAGCTTTCATAGTTCCATAATTTGGAATACATTTAGAGAGTGAAATTTATTTATAAACATTTACACTAACACTCTTGTAGGTTAATTTATTTATTTTTGTTGCTTTTTTTACATTCAAGCTCAATTATTTGTACAGCTTGTAAAATGAGAAAAAAAAACCAAACAAAAGCAACTTGGCTGCCTTTTGAAAAAGTTATATGAAACAAGAAGTAAAGGAACATGTCAGAAAAGGATTTGTTAGTAGTAGTTTTTATGCTTTTAAACTGATACACCTGTACATCTCTGCTCCGTTTTTTTATTGTAAATTCCAAGAATATGCAAAGAGGTTCTTTGAGAATAACCATGAAGCAAAGTAGATGAAACAGCATAACTAGTTGAATGGAGTATTTTGGACTACTACTTTTTTCATATAAATTTAGACATGAATTTATGTGATGTTTTTGCTGGTGTCTGTTCTAGGGCAGGATGTTGCAAATAAAATACAATCTTAAAACTTTTTTCTAGTTGCATTAACGACTGCTGAAAGATAGTACATCTGAAACTAGAGAGTGGAAATTTCAATTTGCCATTACGCAGATGGAAATACCAGGAAAAAGGAAGAAAGCCAAGCAATGTGGCAAATAATAAGCTAAAACTATTGAAATCTATCAATATTAGAATCAGGAGAGTATCAGAGACATCTTCAAGTTTATAACTCAGTAATATGTGGGGAATCTGTAAAACTGTGGATCATGCAGTGATCAATTCTACAGGTCTGCTAGTCAAGGAGCATATAGTGATAAAAAGAAGATATAGAAGTAATGGGCAAGCATGGAAGTATACATAAATGGTAGAAAAAGTAATGATGGAAACAACTAACATAGGCTACATGATGCAACATCTGTGAGAATAATGAAGTAAACCAGTAGGATCACTGCAAGATGTATGGCCAACATGGATAAAAATAATAGAAAGGCTTAAAAAGGAAAAAAAAAAACCCAAACTTCTCTGTCATAGATGAACAAGAAGGGGGAAATTGAGGCCTGCAGGTAAGATGTGACTTCATGTCATACAACCTGTAGCCTCAGGAAGCTGATATGATGGAAGTCTATCATTGGTGAATGTCAGGGGCATTGGGAATGATTACTCCTAACACATGCAGGGTGTGAGGCTCAACCAATGCAAGTAGGAGGCAGAAGTTCTAGGGAGACCAAATGGAAATATTGTTTTCGTACAAGTCATTATTACACTGTGGACCTTCTTACCTCAAAGTATCAAGAAAGTCAAAGGTCTAAATGGCTTAAAAACGTAATAGATAATTTTTTGGAGCAAAGACCTGTAGTTTGACTACTAACATTGACCCACTGATTGCTGGAAGCTTTCACCAGACAGAAGAGCATTCTCTGCTTGCCCTGTTTCTTACAGTTTTTTCTCTAAATATCTGCTATTGGCCACGGTGGGGTACTGTGCTAGACCTATCTTTGGCTTGACCCCTTTTGGAAGCTCTTATGTCCTTTCCTTAGAAAGCTTTGTGTGCCCTCAGTGAGATTAATAGGACTTGCTCCAGAGAAATGCCTGACTCTAGCTTCCATTTTTCCTCCCAGCAATAAGCCTTTCCTCCTATTAGAAACTGTCCAGGAGACCAAGATTACTACCCAGGTAGCTGGATATAAAGAACTGATGGTACAATACTCTGCAGAGAGATATTGTCCTTTCTAAGGACTGCATCTTGACACAGATAGGGACATTTCTTCAACTATTGGGAGAAAATTTAGACCGTTGTGGAGCAATTTGTGGGAGTCCAACTGTTTCAAGAAACCTTTATTCTAGCTGACTAGAGAGATGGTACATTCTAACTCGTGACAAGCTCAGAGAATGTGTCCTCTAAAGTCTTCTAACAATGCACATGACACCTTCATTATAAGAACTATCATTAAGCAAAGAGAGTTCTTGAATGTACAACGTGTAAGAATGTCCCCATCAAACAAAGGGCAGATGGATAACAGATGAGAAATCAATGCCCCTCCCTGCCTGCTGATCCTTTTTGGATTAGTTTAGATTTTCAAAAAGTGCACAGAGACTTTGTTAAAAAAAAAAAAGAATGTAAACTAGTTGGTCAGGGAAGGGGGTCAGCCCATCTCCCAGTTTAGAAAAGAGAATAATCAACAACTAGAGAACACAGCTCCTGTTAGGGATTCTTGTGATCGAGGAAACATTTCAGGCAAGAAAAAAAGACCACCATAAACTGATTTCATCATCAGTCTAGTTTTTCCCAGGGCACAGATAACCCCTCGAAGTATAATTTTAAGCAGATAAGCAGCGTTTTTTGTTTATTTTTGAAACACGAAGTTAGGAATTTGTTATAAATGCATCTGTATTTGAGTAATAACAGAAAGGCTGACACTTTACTTTTAAGCTATTTGTCTAACTAGTAGAAAGAAGAAACTTTTTTGTGTTGTAGAGAAAAGCCAGGCTTGGTAAACTGAAGTGTAGGAGCCAGACAACAGGCCCTTTGTTTATCCCTCCCTTGAGGTGGGTATCTGCAAAGTACAGCAATGTGAGCATTCTTGAACAGCATGATAAAAGGATGACGAGTCTTGTTCTTGTCAAAAGTGGTATTTGAGTATGTAAAAAGGCTTCAGACTCAACAATAATCTAAATCATTGAAAAGTTTCAGCCATTCTTCTTAGGAGGTGAAAATACATTCAAATTACTAAGAAATAATACAGTATTTCTGAATAAATTACACTAACAAAAAAGGAAGAAGTACAGTCTTCTGAAATAAAAAATAATGTTTATGCTCTAGGTTTAATTTTAATCAAATATTTGAACTTAATCTCTGAACAAATCAGCAATTCAGACAGCCAAATGAATAATGGAACAGAATAAAAACATTCTACTCAAGAGAAATGGCCTTCTAGATCTGGGTAGTAAGAAATACAGGTTAATTCCACTGTGTGTTTGGCCTATATATTTTTGACCTGTTTATTAATCTTGTTAAGTAAAAAATAACTGAATTTTTACACTACTGCATAAATGGTTGCTAAATAAGCTTAATTCCTTCCCATTTTGATCATTCATGTCACTTGCTTAATGAAACCTGAGTCAAGAAGGCAAGTAATTTAGTTTTAGATTGCATTTTATTCAGCACTAAGGAGTCAAAACAAGCAACAAATCAAACTTTAAGCAATGGAGACATTGAAAATAACAATCACAACTGGCATCAACCTTTTACTGATTAACTGGAGTTTCATAATGACTACAGGTGAATAGTGTTGTGGTCCTTATGGACACTGATAGTGAATACCTTTCGTGAGCACATATTTCTGTATTCAGGCTACATCCATATGTTTATCTGCTGTCCTCAAGGCCCTCTTAAAAATGAGATGTTGCATCTCATAGGGATATCATGGGAGCACAACTTAAGGTACAATAACTACTTGCCATTACATTCAGTCACGTAATGCGAAAGATGTTAGTTTGCATGCATTGCGTGTGTAATTCAATAGCAAGCTTATATAACCTAGACCGGATCTCCTCTTGGGCTTTTAGTTTGTTCCCAATTAATGACTCTTTACCTACAAATAAAGATAAATAACGTGAGAGATAACTGAAGTAATTTTCAGCGTCCAGCATTTTCCAGCATTTCTAATCAAAGCTGTTTTACACAAAGACATTTCTGCTGTGCTTCAGCCATTGAACACTAGTAAAAGTTCATCTATACAGGTCTCAAATAGATAATTTTTTGACAAGTACCCTTTATAGCAGTCTCAAATAGATATTTTTTTGACAAGTACCCTGATACACATTGAGGGTAAATACCTCAATAGGATGATGTAATATTATGTTTCTTATTTTCCCAGTGATTTCATACGCATATGAGTGTGTGTGTGCACGTGCATTTGTGTGCATGTGTGTATGCATGTGTGTATGTATTTACCCCAACACACATATATATATGCATATGTATATTTATATATATGTATGTGTACATATATATGTATACATGTATATATGTATGTGCTACTGAAAGCAGTTGTTCAATGTCAGTTCACTACCTAATTATGAAAACAAAGCCATCTTTTGTAGTCAGTCTTGGTATTCACTGCAGACTATCAGGCTGATTGAGAGGGTATAGAGAGTAACCATCCTATAACCCCTGGAGGTAGTTCATGTAAATCTTAGCTGAGACATATTGGGAGATATTTTACACAATGCACTCCAATTTCCCATTTTGTGTTTGTTCTGTGAATAGACTCCAAACTCCAGGACCATCAGGCTAAAGTATTTCATGAACTAAATCCAAATTAGTAGCAGGGAATAGCAGCTTTATTGCTGAGGGTGAAATTACTTCCCATTCCAACACTGTAATTTAAAACAAGCCTCACTTGCTTCTCATGACCATGACTTGAGGGCACTTGATGTATATTTTTCATAATTTTTGTCATTTTGGCATAGAGTATTGCCGTGTTTTAACCCCAGTAGGCAGCTAAGCACCACACAGCTGCTCGCTCACTCCCCCCAGTGGGATGGGGGAGAGAATCAGAAGGGTAAAAGTGAGAAAACCCATGGGCTGAGATAAAGACAGTTTAAAAGGTAAAACAAAAGCCACACATGCAAGCAAAGCAAAACAAGGAAATTCACTACTTCCCATGGGCAGGCAGGTGTTCAGCCATCTCCAGGAAAGCAGGGCTCCATCATGCGTAACAGTTACTTGGGAAGACAAACATCATCCATCCAAATGTCCCCTCTTCCTCCTTCCTCCCCCAGCTTTTATTGTTGAGCATGATGTCATATGGTCTGGGATATCCCTTTGGTCAGTTGGGGTCAGCTGTCCCAGCAGTGTCCCCTCCCAGCTTCTTGTGCACCCCCAGCCTACTCGCTGGTGGGGTGGGGTGAGAAGCAGAAAAGGCCTTGACTCTGTGTAAGCACTGCTCAACAATAGCTAAAACATCCCTGTGTTATCAACACTGTTTTGGTCACAAATCCAAAACATAGCTCCCCACCAGCTACTATGAAGAAAACTAACTCTATCCCTTCTGCAGATTCTCTCCAGTGAATATTAGGGCAGATTAGGACCTTAAAGAAATTATTTCTGAGTTTCATTTCTGTTAATATGTCCTCACCTTTGCAAGAAGTTTGTATGAAACTTTACACAACTCAGAGCTGCTAAAAAGACTCAACACTCCGCTTTCAGATTATCTATTAATTACTGAGTGTCCCATTTATCATTTTACAGGATCTTCTACTGCTGAGCTTTTCAGCTGAGGAAAATTTGTTGCAGTGATGTCAAAATATAATGTTTCCATAATTATTTTAATTCTTTTATCTTGTTTTCTTCCTTCTTTTGTTCTTGAGTTTTTAGTATTATAGAAGATAGCACCAAATCCATAAAGAATTTTTCTTTAATTTCCCAGTGTGCATGTGAATAACTTTTTTTCAGATATTTTATATGCAAGTTAAATTTGCAATTGACTGCTGATGCATTGCATTATTAAAAACTTGGCTAAACATTTCTTCCAATACTGTATTTGAAAGAGTCTTTTTGGTATTTATAGAGAACTTGACACAACTTCTGAAAAAGATATTCTAAAAAATTAAGGCTGGTGTCCTTGCTATGTGTAATTGTTTATTTTTAACTTCAGAAACCTTTGTCTCTTTTTCTGTGTCCCAGCTGTTAAGCATGGTAGATAATTTGTTAGCAAGTAAGTATCAAGGTGGCTTATGATGCCTGTAGGTGAAGACCATTAGGATCAAAGGAAAACTAACTCTCTGGAACAAATATAAGTGATCTAGTTTAATGTTTGGCTAACTTTCAAGTATAAACAAAATTATACAGTTTTATGCTGTATTGGCCAACATAAAAAATCCAGAAAACACAGATGCCAGAAAGACACAGCTGTATGTTTGTCTCTGCTAATCCACCTGATTAAGATTCACTGCTACATACTGGGAAAAATTCTACTTCCGTGTTAACTAAGATATACCTGTAAATTCAACTGAGACTAGAATTTGGCTTGATTCATTGTTTCTCTTTTGATAAATTTATTCCCTAATTGTTTGCTCTTGCTTTGCAATCAAACCCCCTTAAAACAGTCAGTTGGTTGTTTTGGGTTTTTTTTTTTGCTTTAAACTTTTTGGTGAGACAAAACATTCAGCTGTTTTTTTTTTTTTTAATTATTCACTTGGTTAAGCAAATAAGCTTAGAGAAAAAGGAAAGATATTTTAATTTTAATAAGGAATAATGACAGAACAATGGGTGATCATTTCCAAGTCTGCTGTCACACTATCAAAAAATGAGAGAATAATGACAGTAAAAAACGAGGAGCATAACAATAGTCTTCAAATTTGCAGAGGTAGCCACAAAGTGGAAGATAATAAACTGTTTCCCAAACTCAATTTGGTGCAAAAAAGAAATAATTGATTTAAGTTGCAAGATTAACAGTATAAGAAAGTATTTAAGAATACTAGAGAACTTTTCCTAGGAATGTTATGGATGGCTCATCACTGAAATCTTTAAAAAAGATTAGAAAAACATCTGTCCTGAATTATGTAATAAAAGTGGTCCTGGTTTTGGTGCAGGAAGATAGACCAGATATTTTGACACCCTGATCCAGTCCCATTTTCCATAATTCAATGAAAAGCAAATGTGTTTCACAGTGGCAGATTCAGCTTTTAATAGTGCCACAACATTATTGCTTTAAATGCTTTACTGTTTTACTTTATTTTATGTATGACAATACTTCATTAGGCAGGTAATCTGTAGAAGGTTTTTTTTAAAGGAATGGTGTGGTTTAACCCAGCAGGCAGCCAAACACAACACCGGGGCTTGCTCACGCCCCCCCTGCCCTGTGGCGGGGTGGGGGGGAGAATCAGAAAAAAAACCTAAAATTCATGGATTGAGATAAAGACAGTTTAATAGAACAGAAAAGGAAGGGAAAATGATGATGATGATGATGATGATGATGATGATAACAACAACAACCACAACAACAACAATAATGATAGAATATACAAAATGAGTGATGCACAATGCAATCGCTCACCACCCACCGAGCAATACCCAAACAGTAATCGCTACTTCCTGGGCCACACCTTTTATTTATATACTGAGCATGACGTCATATGACATGGAATACCCCATTGACCAGTTGGGCTAGCTGTCCTGGCTATGCTCCCTCCCAGCTTCTTGTGCACCTGGCAGCGCATGGGAAGCTGAAAAGTCCTTGACTAGCAGGGTACTTAGCAACAACTAAAAACATCAGTGTGTTATCAACATTTTTCTCATACTAAATCCAAAACACAGCACTAGGAAGAAATTTAACTCTATCCCAGCCGAAACCAGGACAAGGAATGATACTGATGAGAGGACATATGGACTAACATATTTTGGAAAGTCATTGAAAACATATAGGGCAACCAATCATAGACTCATAGACTCATAGAATCATTTAGGTTGGAAAAGATGTTTAAGATCGTTGAGTCCAACTGTAAACCTAACACTGAACTACTTTTATCAATGACTCACCGCTGTAACCAAAGCAGAGATCTGTGACACCTAGAAGTACACTAAATAAGATATAATTAATAATGTCTTGCCTTAAACCCAGATATAAGAGATACTATAATAGTGTAAACAACAACAGTATAAACATTATTTATGATGTCATAAGAAGACACAATATGTAAATATTTTACCCAAGCATGTGAGCAATGTGACCACCAAAAGGGGAACAAAAATGTTTGTAGTGGCACATAGGAGGTATCCAAGTAACAAAAATTGCTGGACAAAGATCAACATGAGCCCAAGAGACTGTGGATCAAGTGGGACATCCTGCTCAGACTGGCAAGACAAAAAAAGGAAGATAAGCAGTATGGGAGCAAAGGAGACCCCTTTGGGGGAAGGGCACAATAGCACAAAACATCAAGCATGAAGAATGATGAGGAAGAATTTGCTTCAGTTCACACTTCTTTTGTTAAAACACTCTCAAACCCGATCACCTTGATGTCCGTGACTAAGACCATCAAGGCCTGTACACATAAGTGCTAAATATGTGGTATCAGCTCTGTGGTATTGTATACTCACACCTACTTTAATTAGCAGTATTAAGAATGAGCAGTTTTGTACACGTAGTGAAGATGCTTAATATTGCATAAGAACTGACCACCATCATGATGTGTGAATGAATACATTTAGCAAAGTTTAGCTCTCAAGTTTAAAACTGGTCTGATTTATGGGTCTTCTAAACACTTCTTTCACAGCGGTCTCCAGTTCTCCAATTAATTGGCACTCATTTGCAACACTACTTAAGCTGTATATTATCTATCTCCAAGTCTTTATATCTCCATGCTCAAACTTGAGTTTTAATTGTGAAATTTTTGTTAAATGCCATGAGAGTCCTCCCGTTGTTTCTTTACAGAATCCTTTATTTTAAGTCAGTTTTAAGCTAATTTAGACTCTATTTAGAAAAATAGAAACTGAAATTGCTCTGATAATGCTGATGTTTTCATATGCTAAGATTCTGGTCATGCAAAATACTTGGGAATATTAATAATGCTCAGGGTCTTACAGAAGGCATAAACCTTTGAAGGACGAGGTCCCTATCTAGATAGGGTTCTGATCCTTCATTCATTTCTTACGCAGGATTGTCAATGATATCAAGAGAAGTCTTTGTGCAGCAGAATAACAGAAGTGGGCATTTAGCTAAAACAGTGAACCAAGATCCTTAACTGAGATTGAGAAGCTAAGCTTAGAATTTTTTTTTTTTTTGCTTTTTTTGCTTAGACTAAGCTTTCAGTATGATAACTCCTTTATTTGTGTGTATTTTTGTGATGTTATATATGAAAGACCTATTTAATTAAAGCCCTATATATTGGAAAATTGCCTGCAGTTATGAAAATTAAACACCAACATTGTGATTTATAGAAAACTTGGCAGGCTTAGTAAATTTTGAATCTGTAGAAAAATAATTATTTGTTTGAGTACGTTATCACACATAGAATAAGGTAAGATGAGTAATATTTCAAAAAGAAAAAAAATTAAACCAGGACAAAATCCAGGAATGTCACGCTATTCACACACTCCTGAATCAAATAATTTCATTTCCATTCAAAACAGCCAGAAAGATATACTTTGCTGAAAATATAGTCCAGGATGTATTTTATGGAAATATTTATGATAAACAGGAAACATTAGCATCTCTTTATTTCAAAATGTGCAGAGAATCTCTAAATCTAGTGTGGTTTTCACATTTCTCTAATAAAGGCTTGTAATCTAAATCCTCAGAAATTCTAAGATCCCGTCCTTCATATACTAAAAAGGAAAAGAAAAAAAAAAAAAGAAGCTTAAAGAGCTTAAAATCCTTGATAACTGTATTAGAACAGAAATTCAGAACATAATTGGTGCTAAATTTAATTACGTGGAGTATGCAGGGTGAAGAAGATCAATGCAAGCAAAGAATGAGTATAGGGGGTTAAGGCAAGGTCACTGGAGAAAATGCAACAGCACAGTGAGGTAAAAATGGCACGAAAATGTGTCTGCAGAATGTGAATGGTGGCGTGATTGTCTTTGTCTCCACAAAAACTTCAAAGACATGAGTTGTAAAATGACAAAGGTATTTGCTGAAGCTGAGATATCAATATGATATCAGATCTTATAGTTGAACTTATCAAAAGTGATCAGTGACGGATCTCAGTGGTTACAATTTCAACCAGACTCTGAAGAGAACAAACACAATTTTCTGGCAGTACAGCTGGGTGAGGGGAGATTTAATCAGGAGTCCCAAACCTAACAAGCACAAGCACTTTAGGCTTCTGTTGGCAAAACAGATAAACTCTAGAACAATGCTTAATGATCAGCTATCTTAATGAACTACAGAACAATGCTGTATTCATTTTGCAGGTCTCCCATCTAAATCATGTCACTTGGATTTCTTGAAGAGCAAGAGGGTTTTACATACTCTGGCAGTTTTCAGAAAATTGGGGAATAGACAATATTAGAATAGATGAATATCAGATAATAGACTTTTAATGGAGCACAGCGGTGGAAAACTGCAGCAAAAAAGCCAGTATTGAAGATAAATGTACTAAACTGTGAAAAAGCTCCTTGCCAGACGATGCCAGATCTGCAAAGGAAAGACAATAGCATTACAGTTAGACTTTGATTTAGGGTTCAGATAACACCCTGAACTGATGAGCCTTAATGAAGTCTATAAGTAACTGCACGTGCTTTTAGCTGTTGCAAAGAGAATAAGAACCACAGTAGTTTACAGAGCTGTATGCATTTTGCTTCATTTCTGCAAAGGTCTCCATTTAAATGCAAAGATAACTGCCTCAGCCCAGCTGACACGGGGTGAAACACTGATACAGCAATGCATTGCATTGCCTTCACCATTACAAATATGTGCTCCAGGTATTATGCTTAAAAACTTCTTAATTGCCTTTACAACTAATTAATGTTATTTTCTATTTCCATATTGTGGGACCTCTCCCGTGTTGCGTATGTGGAACTTCAAGTAATACTGCAGTATTGGTGCAAAAGTACCCTCAGAACACATAACAAGAAGTTATTGAAGGGAACCCTTTTCTGCCCTGAAAAAAAGAGTGTTCAAACAAATACATTCTTTATAAAAAGCCACAATTGAATATTACTTGAAAATAGAATGGAGTAACTACTTTGAAAGAAACAAGGTTGTCGTGGTTTAACCTGGCAGGCAGCCAAATACCATGCAGCCGCTCACTCACTCCTCCCCCCCCTCATTGGGACAGGGAGAGAATCGGAAGGGTAAGAGTGAGAAAAACTTGTGAGTTGAGATAAAGACAGTTTAATAGAACAGAAAAGGGAAAATAATGATATTGATAATATATACAAAATAAGTGATGCACTATGCAATTGCTCACCACCCGCGCTGACCGATAACCAAGTAGCGATCGGTACTTCCTGGATAACATTCCTATACTGAGCATGACGTCACATGGTATGGAATACCCCATTAGCCAGCTGAGCTGGCTGTCCTGATGATGTTCCCTCCCATCTTGTGTACCTAGCTCAGTCAGTAGGCATGGGAGCTGTCCTTGGACTAGGAGGGCACTTAGCAACAACTGAAAACATCAGTGTGTTATCAACATTCTCCTCATATTAAATCCAAAACACAGCACTAGCAAGAAATTTAACCCTATCCCAGCCGAAATCAGGACAAAGGTGCTGTTGGTAAAAAACCAAAGCACAACCTGGGAATTAAAGCTAGGACTGGAGGTCAAGAGGTTTCATCCCTTGTTTTTGTTATGGCAGAGCCCTACGTGTGAACTTTGACAGGTGCCCTTTCTCCCACCATTTCCCATATGCAAGTCATTCACGTCCTGAAGATCTGTGAGGTTAATTCCTCCACACTTTCAAATTTGCAAGGAGTTCATGAGCTAGGGTGAGCACCATGCGGTCATACCTAAAATATTGTCTAATATCATCTTGTTATTTTGGAACCGAAAACAGATAGAATGAAGTAATGCTGCAAAGCAGGATTTATGGGAAGAACAATCATTAGAGATTTTTGGCACAGCTTGCCCATTTAACATAATCAAATCCTGTTTCACTGGTATCACTGAAGTGGCATACACATATACAAACACTAGAGCGGAGTCCAGCTTTTCATTTAAGCACAGGGTTTTTCTGTGCTACTAGAAATGCTGTAGAACAACTAAGGCTAATCATTCAGAGCAATACCCGAGGAGGCCTGCAGCGCCTGAACAGCTGAAGGAAAGAAGATTAAGTTTTTCTCTCACACATACGTGCACATACACACTCTCACTGTAGTCTGTGGTGAAATTCTCTTGGGTTAGAAAATGGGTCAAGCTAGATGTTGTTAAAGCTTATCTACATAATGCTTCTGTTCTTGGGTCTTAGGTTTTCTGACAGGAATCGAAATCAGGAAAATTTTTCCTGCTGCTCAGGCGGAGCCAGCGTTCAAACCGCCTGTGAGGAGGCGGTCCCTCCTGCTGACCCGTTCACCAGGTGAACAAAGGCAGCGGCTGGCTGTGCTTGCTTCATTACTTAAAATTAGGCAGAACGGAGCCTTGCTTTCCCTCTTGACAAGTTTTCTTAACAAGCTGCTTTTTACATCACCTCACACTCTGAAGCTGAGGGTTGTTATTACAATTATAAACTCCAGTTTAAATTAATGCACATGAGTTTTGGCATGTAGATGTTAAAAAGTATTTTAAATGTCAATAGTAATATGAAATTTAGGGGATGACTTTCACCTTCCCAGTGCTTTCTGGGACAACTCTCAAGGTTTTTATTCAAAAGTGCTTCAATGAAAATACTGAAAATATTTTCTTAAAGATTTTTTTCTCTGCTTTTGAAAAGAGAAAGTGTGAAAGAAGCAACATGATGCCTTTTTCATTGTCACAGAGCTTGCACACTTTGCAGGATCAATGGTTCAACACAGCATCACAAAGCCATTAATACGTGGCTGCCAAAATGGGCTTTGAAGCACAACCGCCAACTCAGAAAGGCAGAAAAAGCCCACATACGGTGTTATGAAAGCCACATCTGTGTAAAAATCTCTTAATGTAGGCTAACCAATTAACTGCCTCCCCAGGTCTAGAGATGTTTTCATCTTTGTGGTCTTTTGTATTTGTATTGATGAGACAAACCTGTTTATATTGTAAACATGAACCCATGAGTGAACCTATACCTCATCCTATGCATTCTGAGTAGACCACTCAAGTCAATAGGTGCTCATAGTGTGTCAAAATAAACCTATTCTGTAAATCTTTGCAGTAGAGGTGCATGCACTAATCAGGCTTTGAGTTGTAACTCTTTCTCTATTAACAACGTTGATGTTGAAATACATTTTGCAGAAATCCAGCTTTATTGATTTCAGTGCATGTCAGCTAGAAGAAAAGTCTCAACTCACTTCTTAAAAAGTAATAAATAAAAAGTCGTCCAGACTTTGGAGAACTAAAAGGTTATCTAAATGGTATTTCTCAGGTTTCTTAATGACTGCTAATGAAATATTACACATTTGACACTTCTATAGCATGAACTGGGAGGATTAAAGAAAACATAAGAAATAAAAAGATCCTGCATTTTCCTTTTTTTCCCTGCTACTGATTTGTGGTGTCCCATGACCATTTAAAAAGTGATCTGTGCAATCCTTATCTGTCACGGGAACAAATTCGTTCTCTGGGTGGCTGAACAACATGAGGTGAAATAAATTTCTTAGAAGCCTATCCCCGGAAGGCTGCTATCTGTTACTGTTACAAGTCTGCAATGGAAATGGCTTTACTGCTACGCAGAGAGTATGATAAAATTTAAAGCCCTGTGAAAGATACATTAGAACAATAAATATAATTCAAATAATATATTAATGACAAAATATTGCTGGATGTGATATGTTTATTTATTCTGACAATTTTTTGAGTTTATCAAAATAAATGTAGAACTCCTTAAATCTGAAGTTAACCCAAGGAGTAATAAAAGTGAAAAATGATGCACAAATTGATGTATTCACATTGCATGGGGATTAACACTTTCTCATTTTACCTATATATAGTACCTAGGTTTGCAGACTCTCTGGCAGATGTGAGTATCATAAATCAAAAGATTTATCATAGTCAGCTACCTGATTTCCTCTTAACTCTTCCAGATGTTCACTGTCTATCCTTTAAAAACACATTATGGATCATTATCCTCTTTTCAACCAGGAGTATAAAAACCTGTATATCTAGTGCAATTATAATTAAAGCCTGATCATGCAAGGCACGGAGTAGCCTCAGCACACAAGCTTATTTACAACAAAGCACTTAATTGTATGCCTAGCTTTAAAGATGTGCTAAAATATTATTGGTTTAAGTGGGACTTAAGTCCAAGGTGAAATGAAGGCATTGGCTTTAAACCTGTAATAAGCTGTGGGTTGATGGCAGTCACATTGCAAGCTTGTGGCCATTGTTCTTCCCCCAGATAATTCCAGCTTTATAATATTTCCCATTGGCATATTATATTCAAACAGACTGATTGAACACCAAATACATAATACAACAAATACTCCAGTGAAGCAACAACTTACCCTTTAAAAGTTTTGCCAGAGTCTTTAAATTTCAATTCATTGTTGATTTTTAAATATAAAAAGAAGGAAAGGTGTCACTTGGCTGAATAAGTAAAAATAATAATATTTCATCCATAAAAAAGCCTTTAGACTTTCCCATTTTCAGCAAAAAGGAGGGGAAAGGTACTTAGACACAGATTTAACCTAAATATTTAAAATCTCTACATAACAAACGGGTTCTTGCAAGGATAGCTTCTCTGGATATCAGTCTGTGTCTGAACAATCGACTGGGATCCATTACAAAGCCTCAGGCTCTACAGAGTTTTGGATTGTTTTGTTCCCGCTTGGTAAGGACTCTCACTGCATGATCTACCTCGGTCTTGAAAGGAAGCCAGAGATTAGACATAACACATTCCTAACATAACAAGGTCGACACAGTCTACTTTTATGCTCTAGGGTGTGTTCCTGGGGTTCAGCCAGGTTCAGCTGGTGAGTACTTCGTACATGCACACTGCCATCCAGCTGCTCTGTGTCATGAGATGACATTTCCTCTGAAGCTGAGGGTTGTTATTACAATTATAAACTCCAGTTTAAATTAATGCACATGAGTTTTGGCATGTAGATGTTAAAAAGTATTTTAAATGTCAATAGTAATATGAAATTTAGGGGATGACTTTCACCTTCCCAGTGCCATGGTAATGAAACTTCTGACTGCCATGGTCACTTCCCCATTATGCTCCAAGTAAGCCTGTTGGTTATCTGATCCTCTAGTTTAAACTCTCTAGTGACTATGTTCCAGGGAAAAAAAAATAAGCCTAGCAAAGAATTTCCTTACAACCGTCACTTTATGGTTTTGAGTCCTCAGAAATTATGACTTCGCTAGCAAATATCAGACTTTCTGTGATGTATTCCCTGCCCATTCTGGTCTCACCTTTTGTGAGTTTGAGGACTCTCAACATGTCAGACTGGAGAGCTCATCCTGCCCTCATGCCTCTTGCATCATATGCTTCTTTTGTTGTCTTCTATGCTTATTCCCACCTCTCATGCTAGCAGTATCCATTCAAAATTGGTTCCCACCTTTTCACCCACGTCTTTTGTATGGCAAGTTTTCCCGTTTCTCTGCAAAAGCTCCTTGAACCAAAGATTCAGTGTTCCATGGAAATACACCAGTAGCTAAAAGACAAACAGCCAATTGTCCTTGACTGTAACATTGACAATTTCTCAACAATAGTCTTTATTGAAGTTTTAAACGCCTTTTTTGGTCAGAGTAGCTGTTTGAAGTGCAATTCAGTGCAAATTAGACAGGTGTTAGCAAATAATATGAAATGGAGTTCTTACTACAGATACATCTTACAATTTTAAAAATGGCCAGCAGTCCTGTTTAACATTACAGGACATCAACAGCATTAATTGTGAGGGAGAACACTGTCTACAGACAGCTCTGATTCTTTTTTCATGCCCTTAGTAGTGAAACAGTAAAACAAGATGAGCCTGTATTTGTGTCTGATGCAAAGCCAGTGAAATACAGTCCCCTTGACTTCAGCAAGCTGTGTGTGCATCATACCCTTCAGCTTAACTCTGTGTGAGCTTCAAAATAAAATGCGGGGTTGCATTAGTGTTTATAAAGATAGGATATTATTCTCTAACTGGCTTATGTTCTTATGTTACGGGGAGAATGGCAGGGAATGACATGTTCGCAGGGAACTTTGTCGTGGTTTAACCTGGCAGACAGCCAAATACCACGCAGCTGCTCGCCCACTGCCCCCACTCCCCCCCGTGGGATAGAGAGAGAATTGGAAAGGTAAGAGTGAGTAAAACTCGTGGGTTGAAATAAAAGCGATTTAATAGAACAGAAAAAGGAAAATAATAATAATAATGATAGAATATACAAGATGAGTGATGCACAATGCAATTGCTGACCACCCGCGCTGACCGATAACCAAGTAGCGATCGGTACTTCCTGGATCACGCCTACCATTCATATACTGAGCATGACGTGACATGGTATGGAATACCCTGTTGGCCAACTGGGCCAGCTGTCCCAGCTATGCTCCCTCCCAATGCTTGTTTTGTTTTGTTTGTTTGTTTGTTTGGTTTTTTAAGCTGAATGTCCTTGACTAGCAGGGTACTTGGCAACAACTGAAAACATCAATGTGTTATCAACATTCTTCTCATACTAAATCCAAAACACAGCACTAGGAAGAAATTTAACCCTATCCCAGCCGAAACCAGGACAAACTTTCTACTTTCTGAAATAACACAACTTTTACACGGTAACTTTCTCAAAGTTAACATTCTACTCTAAGTTATGGCTACACAGGTGAGGGTTTCGGCAGAACCACGTACTGTAGAGATAACAGGATGGAATCACAGTTCTGTTAACTCTCTGCTAAGGAATGATCTATGTTCATATTTGATTTTTCTAGCCTTGCCTGACTGCTCTTACACTTCCATTTGAGTCAATTGAATATTTTACCCTAACCTACCCTTTGGCTCCAATAAAAGAAAAATGAAACAATATTGGCATATATTGATCTTCTTTCTTTCCATAATCCCTTTGTCAATGACAAAAAGAGTAAAAAGTTACAGTAGCCTTTTCATAGATACCAGCATATCTCAGGTGAATGAAAGATAAAATAACTAAAAGTTTCCATCGTGAATGAAAAGTAGTGAGTACTTGCTAATGATTAATTTTTAGATATTATCTATGATCCACCTTACAGGATTTAATTGTAAGTTTACACTTAATTAGAATGGAAAGCCACTTCTGCCATTAAACAGTGCAGAATAACACATTTCAATTGTTTTTTCCCCTTGTTTATTAGACAAAAATGTCCAAGTTGGTGCTTCTCAGTTAATTTTGGTTTTACAAGTGGCACTAAACCCTTCTGAGAGCTACATAAAGGAAGGCTTCCTCTTTCCTCTATAATGGCTAAATATTTTTTATCAAGAGGTCTAGAAGAGTATATAAGTCTTTTGCGCAATTACAATTTACATAACCATGACTCAGCAACATGTCAGAATATCATGGTTGTGTTAGAATTAATGAAGACAGCTGAAGAAATACAGAATTTAAAAGTGGGTAGTGGTTGCAAAGGTTATTTTGGGATAGTACTTATAATTGAATGTAAAAGCAGCTCAATAATATTTGTTGCATACCTTTTAATGAAGATTTTTCAATGCAATTTGAAAATAGCAGTGAGGGAATGATGTTTGTATAGAATTTTACTCCCAGTAGGATGCAAAAATATCTAATGTATGAGCAGGGCCATATGATATGATAACCGGCACGCTTTAAAGCACTGCTTTAAGATGTTCTATCTTGTAGGATATTGGTATCTAAATACCTCTGGGGATATGGACCCAAAATTATTTTTCTTTGACTGGTTGGGTAAATTCATTTCACTTTCACTTAAATCTTTTTATGCTGATGTATGAATGTGTCTTAGTATAAATGAGTGCAAAGTGTCATGCATTTTTTTTTCTTATTTCTTTCATAATATAAACTGAAATCAGTTCACCTTCTTGCAGGATATTTAGCTTGATGCTACAGTTGAAAATGGTGTTCTGGATGATTCCCGTAGGCAGCTGAGGCACAGTCAGCTGGAGGATCAGCATCTTGTGTTGCACTCGTGAATTCTTGTGTTGCACTCGTGAATTCTTGTGTTTGGTGTAAACAAGGAATAAAGCATAATTGACAGTCAGAGGTTGCATAAACCCAAGCTTCATTACATTATCATACAAGGATATTATGGTGATTACAAAACTTATTACCTGTGTCTAAAATAATCTCTCTTGTGAAATACTGCATATAGAAAATAGAGAAAGTGCTCTAAAAATCACTGAGAAACTAATGTCAAAATTAAGTCTGACAAATACTGCAGAATTACATTGATGCTCCTGAGACAGACTTCTGATATTAAAAATATGTAGAATCCCCCTCCAACATAATTTCTATGCCCATTTTCCATTATAACATTGTATTATTACTCCCTCAATAATTTTTATTCAGAACTCTGAACTATAAACTCTGACACAATTTATCAGGCATCTATAAAAAATGAGAAAATCAAACCTTTCATGGATTCTAGATCAGAAGAAAACAAAGACTGCTTTAAGACACTGTTGTCATCTTTGTCTTCTTTCTTCTCAGTAACGACTTATCTGTAGAACAAGTACTTTGTACTTTCAAATATCCATGAAAAACAGTAAGTTTCAACAATGTGATGAAACAACCAAAACATAATAAATTCCCATGTGTCACCTGAGCCATGCAAGCTCATTGCAAATTTGAGCTAAAGTGTGTTTTCATTAATTTCTGTCACTGATTTGCCCCCCCATTACATTTGCTGTGGACTAAAAATGCCTGTCTGGTCAGTCAGAAGGGCTCATCTCATGCTACCTGGACTGTTAAACTTGTCTCAGCCTTTATGCACTGCCCACAAGAAACAGAGTAAGTTGTAGATAGGTTATTAATTATTATTGCTGTTTGGCATTCTGGAGTGCAGTCATCCTTTTTTTTTTTTAAAATGAGTGTGATCCCCTTTTTCACTCTATAAAGTCTATTCACTAGCAGGGAAAAATATGATTTTAAATGAAAAACTCATTCTAGATAATATTAGAAATACCCAGGAAAATATTCGTGTAAACAACACGTAGGTGTCTCCTCCTCTGACTTTATGCATCTGTGCAACAAGGTATATCTAGACATAAAGTCACAGACTATTTTGAATCTCTTTATGGATATTTGGATTAAAGACTGATGTTTGTATATACACCTCTCCATTAGCTTGGTAGGACTTAAATATTATCACTTGATCCTTACGCTTTACCTTTGATCTTTGAGGTACAGCTGCCTTTCTGCAGGGTGGCATTTAAATATTTTGTAAGCCATACAGAGTCCCTGTTGTTTCACTGGTAGTGAATACACAAGTTCTGGCATGTATTTTAGATGTTTGTATAAAATATGAAGAAAGATTATGTTGATTCAGCCTGCTGGCGCTAATGGATGTTTAAAGAGGCTGACATTGCTTGAAGCATCTTTTACTGTTGCAAAAAGTCATTTGACAAAGCTTGGGTTCCTGGCAATTGTGCAACTGTTCAACTTTCCCTAGTAAATTGCCCATCCCAAATCAACCCCACAGCTTTAAACACTCTGCTACACTCCCTCAGTCATCAGAATCTAATCTGTATCTGCTTTCAGGCATACTTTCCATTCCTCTTCTAGATTATGAGATCTTCCCAGCAGTTGTCATCATTGACTACATATTTCTACAGATTTAAGCACAATGAGACCCAGATAGGTCAAGTACTATCTCATAAAATGTTAAATGAAACTATTGATAATTTCAGGATGCTCATTTTAATCAAAACCGCACCTGAGGTAAAATATAAGCCTTACTCAGAATAAATACAGAATAAAAAAGCCACAGATAACTTGGTTTCCACTTCCTCTTCTTGTCTTGAGTTTAGATATCCAAACTTCATTCAGATGGTTCTCCAATAATTTGGATGCATTTTCTTGAAATGTAACTCTCCTAGGTCAGACTATCAATTGACATATATATTTGTGTCTTTAAATGATTTAGAAATAGTCTTCTTCACCCTGTGTCATCTGGTTTTCTTCAGTTTGACATGGGCTGGCAAAATATGCCAAATCCGATACTTCCACAGCCTATAAACACCTTGTCTAGCCCATCACTCACGCACCATAACAACTACTGTTCTTTTTAAATGAACTAGGATGCATAGATGTTTGCTCTGTGTCTGCTGACTCTCATGTATTATGAGGTCCTAGAAAAAATCGGATGGACAGCAAGAAATATCTCCTATAAGGGAATGCTGTAACTCAAGGCCTGACTGAGATCAAGGAGTCAAAGACCTGTTTCTTTCCAGCTACCACTGTTATTCCAGGCATGGCACTGAGAACAGCGGTCACTTACTGTCGGACACCCTCCAGAACCGCACATCAACACCTCAGTGGTGAATACTAACTGCACAGCTGTCGCTGTCATCCATTCCCGTCATAATTCTCCCCATTCTCTCTGTCTCTTTCTTCTGCCAGTGTAGAGACAAAGCAAGGTTTGGGGCCATTTCAAAATGCTTTATATTTCCTGTGCATTATCTTTATATCTGGGGCCAGAAGGCTTCAACAATCACTGCAGGAGCAGATTTTAAAGGAGGCATTGAGACTTGCCTTTGGTTAAACAGCGAGTTACTGGTCATGAGTGAAGTTCCTCAGGGGTGGATACTGGTTCCGACATTATTCAATATCTTCGCAAACAATCTGCATGATGGGACTGAAGGCACACTCATCAAGCTTGCAGATCATGCCATGCTGGGAGGAGAGGTTGATACAACAGAAGGAAGGGCTACCGTACTAACAGAACTCAGCAGGGTTAAATGTTGGGCCAACAAGAATTACATGAAGTTTAACAAAGAAAAGTTTAAAGTACTGCACCTGGCACAGAATAATCCCAAATAACTGTACAGGCTGAGGCCTGGCTGGCTAGGGAGAAGCTCTGCTGAAGAAGACCTAGGAGTACTGGTGGATAGCAAAATGAATGTAAGCCTGCACTGTGGCCTGTAGCAAAGAAAACAAACTGTGTTCTGGGAAGCATCAGAAAGAGTACAGCCAGCAGATCAAGGGAGGTGATTATTCTTTTCTACTCAGTACTTGCTAGGCCAAACCCGGAATACAGTGTCCAGCGTTGGTCCCAGTCTCCCAAGAGAGACATAAAAAACTGGAGAATATTCAGCAGAGGGTTACCGAGATGACAGGAGATCCGGAGAACTTAACGTATAAAGAAAGTTTGAAGGACCTGGGTTTGCTGATCCTAGAGAAGAGGAGCGTCATCACGGATCTAATCACAGTCTTCCAGTATAAGGTGGCTGTAGAGAAAATACAGGTACTCTCTTCACAAGGAAGCACTGTGACAGGACAAGAAACAATGGACACAAGTTGCTTCATAAGAAACTTTGCATGGGTATAAAAAAAAAGTTCTGAGAACAATTAAATATTTGTTAATAATTAAATATTTGCAGCCTGAGAACAATTAAATATTTGAGTAGATTGTCCAGAGGAGTGGTGGAATCTCCTCTCTGGAAATATTTAAGATGTAGCTTGACAGGGCCCTGGATAACCTAATCTAATACCCTGCTTTCAACAGAAAGTTGGATGAGGTGATCTCCAGAGTTCCCTTCCAAACTGGACTTTCCTTTGACTCAATGGTTCGAGGAACTAAACAGGTAGAGAAAAATCAGTTTTACAGACCTAAGCCCGCTTATTATATCTCCATGTTTGACTCAGAGGCATAAAAGAACTCCTGTGTTGCAATACAGATTTGGACCAATACAGCTGAGGTTGTATAAATAATGTATACATAAAGTGATAAGAGGAGGGAACCACGAAATGTTAAAGGACAAAAAGGCGGTGGAGGTACATCAGATGTGTTGCAAAAGTAGTTTCCAAGCACAAAAAAGTGTCCAGGTAGCAAATGGGTAGAAGGCTATTCCTGGATCTGAGGCCAGCTGCCGTTTCTGTCAGCAGCATTTGGCTAGTCTCCCAGGACAGATATGTCTCAAGAAGAGCTGATAAATTAAATAAGGGGCACAAACCATAGAGTTGTTTATCTTCTTTGTTCTAGGCAAGAGAAGAATATTTTTCAATGTAGATAATCACCCATTTTAGCCTGATTCTGACGTTTTATATAATGAAAAACAGCTGAGCTTTACAATTAATGTCAGATTACATACTACCTCTCTAGACCTCCCACCTACTCATGTGCAGTGAACACATTCATCCAGTTGCCAGTTGCTGAAAGAGGCCCTGGGGAGTGCTGTCTGTGTCCCACCCAGAAAGGACACCCAATGAAAAGTGACTACAAGCTACTTGTATGTGAAAGGCTCTGTTGAAGAGCAAACCTGATAGCAAGTATTTTTCCTTACCATTTTAATCTAGTGCAGGGAACGTTCATCAGTGGCTACAACCCAGGTGTCAGCCCTTGGGACCGGACATTCTTCCCAAGAGCCCAATCCTACCAGTCAACAGCAAAGCCAGCACACCATTTCCCTTTCTCAAGCCCCTGCCTTTGCAGCACAGCAGCAAGCAGAAAAGGCTGCTGAACAGGCCGAGCAACTGAACAGATAAAATGAGAGCTTTGCCAGCCTATTCAGCATCCCAAGACAACAGTAAGAGCTGGATGCAGGAGCCTGTCTTGCCTTAATCAAGTGGTTGCTTGGAGGGCCTGCAGGTTACCAAAACCCACCTAGGAGAATAGAAGATGAGCGGCTCCTAACTACCGCTAAGAAGCTACTGTTCTGACTGGTCACAGCAATGAATGAAATAAGCTGTTCTGGCAGAATGAGACTTGAATGCCTAAAACATCCAGGGTACATGAAAAGCCTGCGCTTTTTTGCTGTATGTAAGTACTACGTCTCCTTGCAGGGGGAGGGAAGGGGTGAGTGGAAGAGTTTTGAAAAAAAAATCGTTATTTTTTGTGTAATACTCAGTGCAGTGCAGTGATCCTTTAGGAAGGCTCTGGAGAAAACAGTTATTCCTGCATTTAGAAAAAAGCTTGAATAGGTTCCTGGAAATGAGATATGGTATCCTGCAATGAAAAAGGAGGGGGAAAAAAATGAGTAGTGGTCCATTCAGTAAGTGCTGTCCATGTTGTGCACTGAAAACGGAATAATTCCAAGGGAAATATGATAGGGTAGGACAGGATAGATTTTCTGTACTTACTTACTGAAAAATAATTATCTATTTTGGCGATATAAAGCTTTTGTAAAATTCAAAATACTATTTCATTTGGATATAAGCGACTTAGATTGGTGAAGTAATTTTTAAGAGTTGTTAGGTGCTTGATATATCTTTCACATTCGAATAAGCTGTTGTTGTAGTTTATGTGCAGGTTTCCATTTCTCCCCTTGCATGTCCTGACTCTATGTAGAGAAGCTGTGAGAATTTATTAGCTGTGTGGGGCGAATTGTTGTTTGCTTATAAATCAGTTAACGGTCTAAAACACAGCAAACAAGGCATTCTTAGATAAAAAGGAAAACGAAATATTTCATAATCACTGAAATTATAATAGAGAAATAAAGAACACATCTTTCTGGTGAATTTCTCCTAATAATTTAAACACTCTTTGGGAAGCAGGAGAACAGATTTTCAGTCCCTCTGCCCTTAGGAATCGCTCCCTTAGTGAGAGAGGCCTTTGACCATCAAAATCACTTTCTGGTTTGGTTGAAGCTAGGCAAAGAATATGATAATAATGTAGCTGAATAAGCTACAAAAAGACTGATTTTAGGCTACTGGTTAGTTTTCTTAACTAGCTAAAGGAAAACTTCGTATGTCTCCACAGCTTTTTTTCTTAACCCATTTATTATTATAAAATAGAGACTCTTTCCAGCAAATCCAGCACACAATCTATGAGCAGACCTGTAGCCAAAACCAGAGGTATGTGTAGTCCAGTGGCCTGTCTTCAACAGTAATTAGTAATGGATGCCTAATGTAGTGGAGACATATTGTGGTACATCCCTTAAACATTGTCTCAGCCTCCAGCAATTTTACGATACTGAGACTTTCCGATCTGGTGGTGATTTCTGTACTTTTAGTAAGCCTCAGTACATTGTTTTGCATTCTCCTCTAATTTATGGAAACTTTTGTCATCAATAATGTTTTATGGTAAGGAGCTCTACAGCATAACTATGCACCATGTGAACAGCCACTTCTTTTTGCTTTCTTTGAATCCAGGTCACCCACTTTCTGGGTGGGTCCTGTTATGTGAAAGAGCTGGTCATTCTCCTCCTCTAAGTTTTCAAAGAAAGATGACCATAGCTGTTGTGTACTGTTTTGAGCTCAGTGTTGTCAGCTTTTATCAGGCAAGCCCTTAGATATAGGCTCAACCACAGAAAGGTCTGAGCTCCCAAACTGCAGAAGACTATATGCTGGAGATAAGGTTCAGTTTCTCCTAAACACAGCCCTTTTGGGCAAAGATTCTTTTCGGGCTGATCAGGGAGATCCAGCTAGTCACAGTTTAGGTGATGTAGAGCCTGTGTAAGGTTACCAACTCTGTAGCTTTCCATACCAACAACTGAGCTTTTAATTTATATCCCATAGGATGCTCACTAGGATATTGTACTCTAAAACTGAAGTGCTGGTGACCAGGCAGGTTTCTGCAAACCCTGAAGTTGTACTGAATAGAGTTTTCTTTTCCAAAATAGAAAACCTCTCTGAAGACTGACAGATTCCGACAGTGTCTATTTATAAAAAGCACTATGACATGCATGTCAAAGTGGTGATGGAATTTGTTAAAAGTTTGTGTGAGAATTGAAATGTTTTGTCATTTACTGTAACCTCCATTTTAGTGTAGTCTTTCTGATGGCAAAGGATTGTGTCTAGCCTTCTGTTCCTCTGGCTGATACCCAGCTTATTGAGAAAGCTTTAATAATAGCATTTAGCTTTTACAGCATTTTTTTATCTGAAGCTTTAAAGTACTTTACGGGAGTGGGTACTATTATCGCAATTTTTATAGGCAGAAGAACAGATTGGGTTACACAGCAAATACATAGAAGAATTATGAGTAGGGCTCAGGTTTCTTGATCTTTAGGCGAGTGTGCTAATCACCAGCCAAATTTATCCTCTAGGAAAACAGTGGGAGATGGGAGGATCTAACAAAGTGGGGACATAATTTTTGAAGTTATCTTTCCAGCGGTAGAAGTCCTCCTGTTGCGATGCAAAGATGAACTATAGGCAAATAATAACTGATCTTTTTTTAGCAAAGATCAGTGCAAATGAAAGTTCAGCATGATGCATTGAATGCTTCCTGCCCTAATGAGGAGTTCTGCACCACTGTTCCTAACGATGACCAAGACAGAGGCTTAGCGAATGTTGAAAGGGTTGGTTATCCTTTCCGGTTACAGGGGGGAGATGGTCTTCAAAGAGCATAAAACAGAACTTGGAACAAAGCAAGAACAGCATTCTCAAACTCAAATTAGTTCAGCATTTACAGCACTCAATGAATTGGAAACTTTCTATTGTTAGATTAAGTCAGAGCAGATACTTATATGCAACAGGTAGAAGAAGAGCTATGAACTCATCAAGTATATCTTCCTGCACAGGATCATGAGTGATGAAAAACTACAAGGTCTGCCATGTGATGTTCAGTAGCTGCACAAATGAAATTATAGTGTGTTATAATTGATAACTGTGTCTTTGGTCCTGACAAAACCAAAAACAAGCCCTGCTTTTAATAGTAAAATGAGACAGAATAAATTAATTCTTGATGGCAAATGACAAATCTTATGGTTGAATGTATTTATTTTCCTTCTCTTCATACTAATTTTCCATATTTTTTTGTACCTCTAGTCTACTAACTGGCTTTCATTTAGTGTTTGATTATCTATTTTTAGAATCACTTATTTTCACACAAAGGCATTTCCTTTCAAACAAGTGGATAGCATGAAATGGGGTGCACTTTCCATTATATGTATTTTCCTAAAGAGTCATCAACAACCACAATAACACGGGGTAAAATTTGTGGCTTAGAGTAGGGATCCTGTCTCTGCTAAGAGAACATACAAATTAAAAAGGAAATTGAAAAGATATAATTTGTTCCAAACACAAGACTCCATCCCCAAGAATACTAAGATTGTACTAAGATTATATTTGTATTATATTATATATGTGAACATGAGGGGCGTTTGTGTGTCAAAGTGAGTAAAACAGAAAAGAATGTAAACTGTGGCAAGTTAAATGTAAAATCATAATAAAACAGCCACGAATATTTTTCAATACAACTTGCTACAGATGTTAAAACTAACCATAAGACTTTTTGTTTGAGCACAACAGAAAGAGAAGCAAGATGGAGAGTATGCAGAGTTCATAGCTAACTGGGATGTTCCTGAGGAAGCACTCAGAGAAGATAAAGAACATAAATTCATTCACCACAGAGAATCACTGGAACTCGCCCACAGTAGAGCATTTCTTTTTGCTGGAAAAGTTGGAGGAACAGTCTCAAATAAAGTGTCAGAAGAAAACATTTCTAAGCAAGTCAATAAAATGAATAATAACAATTGCCAAACCCAGATTATAACAATGGCTGAAACCAGATGGTATTTACACAGGATTTCTGAAGGAACTCGAATGGGAAATTACCAAAGTATTAACAGAGATATGTAACCTAATGCTTAATTTGGTAAAGGAATAGAAGGCAGTAAATGTTCCTATATCTTTTCCCTAAGCCTCTACTTCTGGCAGTTTTCAGAGATAAGATATTGGGCTATGCAGCTCTTTGGTTTCAACCGGTATGGATATTCTTGTATTCTTACACAACGCTAGTTATTTAGGAACGGTGAATGAAACCAAAAGAATAGAAATGCCTGTCTTCTGTTCTGTATATATAACTTTCAAATATTGATGGCAATAAATGAGTTAGTCTTCCTCTTGATAAAGGATGGAAATTTAGGATCTAGGAGAAAAGTCCCAGTGGCAAAATGATTAAATTAAAATACTCGCATGCTTCAGGAAACTAAACCAAAAATTAAGATAGTCAGTTACCTTTACTTCACTTTTCACATTCCTCCTATCACAAATGTTTCTCTTTAAAGTCCTTCTGCAATGCTACATTCTTGAAGAACTGTGGTTTTTTTTCTCAAACTAAAGATAATTTTTGAACAAGGAAGTATAAATTTATTTTGTGAATTGGTTTGATTTGAGTGACTCAGGAGAAATTTTAAATGTGAGTTGATTACATATATTTCGGAGTTTTAAAAAATACAACAAAACAAACAAATACTTAGCAGGAGCCAGACTTGGTGATTAAAAATTTTCAGCTTTAACAGCAGAAACAAGACAAAATTAGCCGGAAGATAATTAAATAGAATTGCAGAGCATCTGTTCTCAGGGTAGGCTTGTGAGACTAAAATTTAAATTAATAGTTCTTTATTGCAAGAATTCTTTTGCTTGTCTAGATACAGAGGTTGTATGCATCTGACCAGCTGTAGCTCTTTATATTTGCCAAAGAATCTTGTCCTGTAAACATCAGTTTCTTTCCATTAATTGCAAGGACTTACTTCCCCTCGGGAGTTATTTTTTAGCACAATGATCTTTATATCAGAAACATACCGCATAGCTTACAACATTTTCTGTAGCTGGACACATCTGCTTCCATGACTTAAGGTGAGAACAAGCCTTTAGCAATTTAACACACTGAGCATTGAATTGATAAAGGATAGGTTCATATTTTTTGTGAAGGTAATGAAAACCTAAAATTAAGGTAAAGATTTCCAGTCGTTTTCCCTTCTGTTTTCAATTCAAATAAACAGGTTTTGAGGAGTTTATCCAAGGATAAGTTATGGATAGTATGATAGGAGTTTTGAAAATTATCATCTGATGATGTGGTCCACAGTCATTACACATAGCTCATTTATGACATGTAGTGATATGGAACACAGTGTTGTTCCCTCCATCTTTTCAAGAGGTAAGTAGTCTGATGTCAAGTGATATAGAAAATGCAAAAAAATTGCTGGCTCTGTTTTAGATTGATTTGCATGCTAATATCAGAAAATGCAGAAGTCATTGCATCTGGTGCTTTAAAACCTGTTGTTCATAAAGACTGTTATTACAGAATAATTAAAAGCTGAAATACACTAGGCTGGCAGTAAAAAAAGTCTTGTCAGCTAGAAATTACTGCATCCAGACTGCAGACTGCATCTAAGAATGAAGTGAATTACAATTGTTAAGCTATTTGAGAGGCTTTTGCTAGTTTCATTTGTGCCCAGTTATTTTTTTGTGACTAATATATATTTTAAAGTTTGACTAATTAGAAAGGCTGGCATTTTGATTATGGGAGATACTACACAGAAAGCAAGGGGATAGTTGAGAAAACTGTAGAGGAACTTCAGAGTTGCTCTAAAATATACAGGTCGTCAGTAGAGAAAAAAATTGACTGCAATCAGAGAATAAGAAAATCAATCCTTGATGAATTACAGTGTTACAATCACAATATGCTGCTGATCAACAAGTCAGTTCTGTTTGATCCATTCTGAATGGTCCAGCTCCTTATCCCTTGTGTTTGGAAAGCTGAATTTCAGGCTTAGAGGAACCTACAGTGAGAACTGCACAGGGCATATATTGATAAAAGTGTGGCAGAGTAAAGGGAGGAAGGGTGGTTTTCCATATTTTCTGCTCATGTATTCTTTCCCAACATGCCCTAATATTTTGGAATCACCAAAGATTGTGTCATACCAAATTCTGATACCAGTCATTTTTCTACCAGCAATTTTCTAACCAATGTTTTGGAACACAATAGAGGAATATACAATAAATTTCAGCGAGTCCAGATCCCTCCCTAAATAAAAGAACAGTATTCACAAGGAAAAAAAAAAGTGCATGTTTGTGTTATCTTTGGATATATTCTGATTTTTCTTATGGTATTCTTCCTGCTCTTTTGAATTGCCAATGTACTTTGGAAGCTTAATACATTCGTATTATTAAAAACTGAATCACTGCACATTTCAGCTCCCATTCCTCTATTTTTTTTTAGTTCTCTTGTTTTATCTGATAATTTCAGCACATTTTTTCAACATTATGCAATTTATATTTGCATCTATTTTTTCTATCTTTTAGAATACATTGAGTCATTAGGATACACATTAATGTGGTATTAATTTCCTCTAAGTAAAACAGGTAGCTAAATATTACTTTGAGTACTAATTTGTGTGTTCAGGTTAATATTTCCACTTTGCAAAAACATAAAAATGTGAAGTCAAATTAGCATTATAAACTAATCCAACGACAATGTGCAGAGCACATTTTCCATTATATCCTGGAGTGCCATCTATATTTATGAGTTGTAGAAAACAAGAGCTTTTGACTTGATTGGCAATTTGTAGTGATATACAAGCCTAATTTTCTCAAACCACTATTACAGGATCATCATCTTATCTCAAACTGTAAATATGCAAACTTCCAAAATAATGTTGAGAACCCATTAAGATATGATATTAACAGAGCAATAAAAGTAGGTCCACTAATGAGAATTGTTCATGTCAAAACACGTGAAGTATTACTCTTCATATTGTTGAATTAGTATTAGCTTTTGTCATTGTTCTTGTTGCACCAAGATGATGTAGACCTGGGGTTTTGAAATGAAGAATTCTGTGGACTTTTTGGAAACTAAGTTTCTAGTCAGTCTAATTTCTCGGCCTTCTGAAACAAGCTGAGTGGGCTTTCAGCATTCCTTAGCTTGTTCATTGCTTTGTTCACACAGGAAACTCTGAGATGTAAAAAGAAATCCCTGATCCCACTCCTTTTTTGAATTTGTAGATATGATGCTTGTTCCAGTTGGGAGGGGGGAAAATAAAAGGATTCTTACTGCCTTCTTACTGCCTTTCTCCTTCTCTGTTTGGGGCTTCTCTAAGAGCCTATGCAGTACAATGTCCCTGTTTCATTTTCATCTCTGCTCTGACCTCTTTTCTGCACTAGATCTTGCAAAAGGATTACAAACCATGGTGACAAGACGCTGTGCTTTTGTAATTCTCACCTTGCTTTGTAATAGCAGCTCTCTACTACCAGGTGGAGGAAAGGATTATTCTGAAGTTGTTCCAGGCATAGGGAATATTTAAAATAATTGATTCTGGTGGTAGATAAAAGACTGAAATGATAAGTGTGAAATATTTTGCCATTAATTCTTGAATATAAGTAATATCATGACAATCAGAGAGCTGTGAATATACATTTTTTCTGTCATAGGTTGGGGCATATGATCGGGAAAACCTTTCAGATTTAAACTCACCTTCATCAGCATGAAAGATTTCTGCATGCATTTTTATAAAGACTCCACGTGATGGTCTAAATTCCCTCGTTGTTATCGATACGCAATAGTATGTGTCACCCTATGCTTTATACAAAGATAATTCCAGTTGGAAGTAATCTCTCCATATTTAATTGGTATGGACAAATACCGGTAGCTAAATGGCTACACTGACCTTTTTGTCTCCCTGGTCATCTCTCCTCTGCTGTTATTGCCTTCCCTCTCTCTGCTGCTCCTGGAAGCTAAGGTTTCCAAGCATATGTTTTAAAGTAAGGTTCCTGGAAGCCAGGTATACTAGGAGAAAACAGCACAGTGAGTGAAATCAAATGAATCCTAAAAGATGTGTGTGTCCTGCTTGTCTGTGTTACTAAGCTCTTGTCTGAGCAGCTCAGCCATGGAGAAAGCAGGAGGTTTGGCCGTGTTGCTCTTTACCATGTTTATGGAATCCCAGACCTGATTATCACAACGCAGCCTTCATTTGAAGCCAGCTGTGACTAATAAAGGAGTGGTTGTACATAAACAATGTCAGTGCTTTGGACCCATGCATTTCTTTAGGTAAGAAGTACAGTTAAAATTGGATTTTGTGACAGACAGTATCTGTTTTATTTGTTTGTTAGTTTGCACATCTCCTTCCTGGATCAGCTGGAGCACATGGGGGCCTCCTTTGCTTGTGAAACAGATCCAGCCGAAGGGAAAGGTCCCAGGCATACGAGGTAGCAAAGGCAGGCAGAGAGTGAGAGCAAGAGCAATGAGATGGGAGCCTGCAGATCAGGCTTGCCCTGTGAGACTGTGAAAAGGAGCAGAGAGTAGAGAACCTGGCCTTATGTGGCAGAAGAAACCTTTCCAGGGACTGGAAGTAGCGTGCATTGTTAGTGGTGAGAGAGAGCCACTGAGCTGACTGGAACAAATCCTGTCAGCAAGCATCTTCCTGCAAGGAGAGAGAAAGCTGAAGGAGAGATATCCATATATCCTTCTTGGTGTCAATATTTTTTACCTAATGACTTTGAGATTTCTCTGTTGAAAATATTACATACTCCTGTTTCTATTCTAATACAACTTAGCTGTGTTGAACTTAAAATCCCTCTGACCTTTTGAGGGATATTCTTAGAAGAAAAAAGCCTAGGCACATTGATTTCAAAGCTCTGGCCACCCAGGGATCCTGCTGCAGTATATAACCCATAATCTAGTTAGAGTGCAAGCCCTTGGCTCATCTCTGAGTGCTTATCTTCTGGCTTGAGGGACTTCTGCAGTTTGTGCATTAATATGATAGAACTAATGCGTGGTTGGCTGTTAGCTGTATGCATCCATGCTCTAACATCTGGATGAACAAGAAGTTGCCATTCTAGGGCTATGGGCTAGCTTTCCTGGAGAGGCTTTTGTCACAGATAATATCCAATGAAATGTTAAGACTGGTATGAGTGTCAGGGCACAGAATGATAAATCTGTCATTCTGTCAGAACGACAGAATGAATGGCAGAAGGGTTGTAAGAATGGCAGGTGTTGTTGGCATCTAGATTAACAGCAAATCTGCTTGCAGCTTTTTAGGGTATCCAAAACAAAAATGCACCCTAAAACCACGAATGTCCTTTGACCACCTTGATATACACATCTTTGTGTCTGAATTCGGGACAGATCACTTGGTGCTTGTGAGTGTGTGGACAAAATAGTGGGAATGAGGGACATAGATTTAATTTCAAAGAAAATCACCTTCTCCTTTAAGGTCTCTCATTCCTTTTTTGCTACATTTTTGTTATCATTGTTATTAGAAATGTCTTTATTGTTAGGCTTCTCAGAACTTTTATGCTCGTTTAACTCAAAAGGATAATAGTGCTTGTTTGGACCGAATGTTATGGTCCTGATCCAACAAGGATCTTACAGACATGTTCAGAATAACTCCTTTTTTGTTTGTTTTGCTGAATGAAATGTGTCAATTGAAACATTGCAAACATTTTGGAAAAAAACTCCTATGACATAACATGAAAACACAGGACTATTCCAGGAAAATTGTTACGTAAAAGGCCTTTAACACAGGGTCACCTCCATTAATGGAAAAATATTCAGTACTTATGGGCAAAGGGAGTATGACGTATAGCAAAAATTAACATAGCAATAATTTGTCAGGAAGAGCCTGAATTGGTGTTCGATCTGCATTTAAAATATGTGTCATTGTGTGCTATATATATATATAAAACTACCTGGATACATACATATAATGTATAACTATATAAAAATGTGAATTACTTTCCTAAGCTGGCATTACCTGATTGGAAGGAGCTAAACTCAGAGACAATATTTTTGGTTTCTTAATTCTGAAAAGACAGTTACTTGCTTCAGGTTTTTTTTTTTTTTCCTTTAAACTTCGCATCTTCTCAGTTTTTATAAATCTTCCCTTGATTGTTAAGGGAAATTTTTACATTAATTTCCTACATTATTTGTTTTTAATGTGTACTCCCATTTAACAACTTTCTGTTCTGTCTGTAACATAGTTTTGACTGTAATGAAAAATATTAATTTCAGATTTTTACAGTGATAGCTGAGTTAGGCCCTTTGAAGAATTCTCAAATTGAGTACAGGCTGTGTGATTTAAAAGAATAAGCACAAGTCAGGTGAGTCTATTTCAGCTAAATGATAAATACCATCCTTTGCTACATGGTCAATTACAATTTGTATCATATTCATAGTTCTAACTCTTTTTATTGCTGCATATGTAATGAGTAAACGTCTGTGTAAAAATATGGGAAATATATCCTGGGCTTCTGTTGAATGTCTGTTTTGCTTCAAAAAGGCAAGCAGAGTGCACATAAGTTTCATAAGAAAGTTTGAGTAACTGCAGTTCTTTCTGACATTAACTCCAGCACCTAAGTACAACTAATACTAATGTTAGCAATGAAGCAGGGAATTTTAAATAGCCGGAGTATTGCTCAACTTCTTGATGTCAAAGGCAGATTATCTGGTCAGTAATGCCATAACTGTTTTCAAAGGTTTTGCTAAAGCATAAGGTGAAGCAATGACTTTCATGTGCCTCTTCACTGGTTGTTTCTTCTCTGATCATCAGCTTTTCATGTTTTCCTGGCAGGTAAAATGTGCACCAAATTTTGCCCTATAAATTCATTCTTATTCTCTTCTTGAAAGATTTCATTTGACTATCTTCAGGCTGTGATAGGAAAGCTATCCAAAACTGTGATATACATTAAACTCCAACAGCAGGTTATTTCCCAAATTTTCTAAGAAAATCAACTCTGAATAGAAGTGATATAAAATAATTTAGAGTCAGAGATGTACTTTGAGATGAAGGAAGGCAAAGTGGAGTTAGTACAGACTGGTCCTTTTTCTAAAGTTCTTTTAATTAACTGAAGATGCTGAAGGCAACCTGCAGCACTTGCATATCCATTTTTGAGATGTCACATCTGATTGACTAGCTGTCCATCTTTTCTAATATCTCATATCTGGTGGTGACCAGTTCCAGACACATTTGACAAGGATGCAAGAAACAGCCCAAAGAACACAATAGGATAATTTGGGCACAGGAGAAATGCCTAAATAAGCACTGGCTAGCTATGAACTGATAGCATTAAAAATTTACCTGAAATATAGATATCAGTATAGATATCTAACTTATTTTGGGTCTTGTTAGGCTCTAGAAATTAAAATTATCAAAAAGCAGAGATGTTTTATGAGCTGCTATGACAACTACTGAACAGTTTTCCAGACATGGGGATGTCCCTGGTTTATGCTACAGTGTACTATAGGTTGGTTATTCTCCCCATGTCAGTGTTCTTTTCCCTCTTTGTACTATTTCCCCCCTTAAAGATTGCACCTAGTTAAGAACTTATTCTTAAAACTTAATGGGAAAGAATAGAAGACAATACAGAGAATATACATATACTGTTATATAAAATCCATGGTTCGCCCTCCCCTCGAGTACAGTATTTAGTTCTGGGTCCTTGGTCTCAAAGGAGATATGTTGGAACTGCAAACAGTTCAAAGAAGGCAACATGCTTGGTGAAAAATATGTAGAACAACTGGGTGGCCTGGACTCCTGTACATGAAAAGACAAGACTTAAGGGGGTCTGATTATTCACTGTCTTTTCCAATATAGGAATCAGGGGCTATCAGATTAAGCCCTTAGGATCCTCTAAAACAAAATAGGAGGTTGTTCATGTCATGAGCACTAATTTTGTGAAACTCCTTGTTAAAGGATGTTGTCTATGCTGAGTATTTATTTGTGTTCAAGGACGGATTTGACAAGCACTTGGAAGAGGCATCTTTTGGGAGTTACTAAACGGACAAGCAATCAGACACTCAGGAAATCTCCTGAGCTGAAAATAGTAAAAATCTAGGAAAATTAATACTTATGACTACGTATTTTCTCTGGTTTTCTTCTTCCCTAGGGTCCACTTGCAGCCACTGTTGGAGACAGAATAATGAGCTGATAGGCCCTTGATCTGAAGTAGTATGGTTGTTCATGTATTTTTACCTACTCTCAGTTGCACCTAACAAATCTGCTATTTACTTGCTGTTTGACATCTATCTTTCTGGTCCAGAAAAGAATGTGCCTACATATGAGAACACAACATTACACATGCCTGAAGAGAAACTGAACTTTTAATTAAGACAATACACATGTATTTCTGTTCTGGTAGGGATGGAGCAAAGTCTCAAAAGCCAAATGCAATATTCCACATGCCTTGTTCTTAAAACTCCAGTCAGTAAAGAAGGTATTGGCAGGGAGAGTATCCAATCTAAGGTTTATTGAGGAAGAAAAAAGCTGAGTAGGAAAAGGAGAGCAGAAGTACGTCTTGGGCAATAAAGGGCAGACAGAAAAACAAAGCATGCCATTGTTAAGACTGTAGAATTCATCACGCTGGCATCATACAAAGTCACTGTAGGAGGACTTCTACTGTGAGATAACTCTAAGCTACTTGGGAAAATAGGACGTTTTGAGGAAGAAAGACAGAATTACTATTAACCATTTTGCTAATGTAGGAGTGATTGCACAGAGGAAGAGGAAAATGAGAAATAGGAATAAAAAAGCCATGCAAAAATTGGCCCAGTGAGCCACTCACCTCCTTAAAATATGAAGACTAAGGTCATGCAATAAGACCTACCCACTTACTTGGAGTGGGGAACAAATAATAAAGAAACAGTTTTATGTATGACCCCGCTGACTTCATCTCATATATTCAAAGAAATATTTTCAGAGGCATCAGAATTTTTGAAGCTTGATTTCTTATGGCTGCACCTCTGGCATCTATGAGGTGTGTAGAACACTCAAAAGAAAACTCCAGGGCCAGCCTCTTAAACAGACTTTCTGGTTACTAGTACTGTAGTCATGTTCACAGTGAAGTACATTCTTCAGCTGTGGGGATTAATTTTGCTTGTCTCTTTCACCCTGTTTCTGAAATATGTAATATGTACATTCTGTCACATTTGGTTAAAAATGGACAATAATTTGAGGGAATTGGTATGTCAGACACACACACATAATGCCATCAGTGAAGTAATAGTGAAACCAGGCTAAACCATCAGACCAAAAGTGATGTACTGAGATATCTCCTGTGAGGAGAACAAGAGATACAGGGCAATACCTGAATTAATAGGAGGATTGGGTCATGGATTACTGAGAACTCAATCCATAAAAGTCCATAGGCCCAGCCAGGCTGGATCCAAGTGTGCTGAGAGAACTGATGTCCATGCAAGGATGCTTTCTCTCATCTTTTAAAAGTCATGGAGATCATGGGAGATCCCTGATGACTAGTGGAAAACAGACGTTGCATCAGAACCGTGCAAGAAAGGCCAAAAAACTAACCAGGGAACTACAGGTTGATCAATCTCACTTTGGTCCGTGGGAAAGTCATGGAACAAGTCCTCTTGGAGTACATTTTTAGGCACTTGAGAAGGAGGTGATAGGGGTCAGTCAGCATGGACTTACCAAGGGTAAATCGTGCATTACCAACCTGATTATCTTCTATGATAAAAGTAAAAGTTTTTTACAAGAAGCAAGAACAGTTGATGTCATTTACCTTGACTTTCAACACTATCTACCACAATATCATTGCATTGCATTCTGATGTTACAGTCTGAATGGATAGACAACCAAGCGGGTGAAAAAAATATTAGGATGCCTATCCAGAGGCCAGTAATATCTTTATCAATGACGTGGAAGACAGTAAGTCATGCACTCTCATCAAGTTTACAGATGACAACAAATTGGGGGGAGCCAGTTGATATACTTGACAGCAGGCTGGAGGAATGCACAACAGCAATCTTATGAAATTCAGCAAGGACAAACACAAAGTCCTGCACCTGGGGTGGACTAAACTCTTCCATTGTGCAAACTAAAAAGTAGCTGCTGGGGAGCATGTCTGAGGCAAATGGCATGAGGGTCTCGGCAGACAGCAAGCTGAGCATGTTTGGTTGTGTTGACAGCTCATGTATTCTAGGAACATTGTGTGGTGACAGATTCTGATGTTCTGAACTGCACAAAAAGAAAAAAAAAAGAAAAAATAAAGAAAGAAATTGGTTGGAGAAAACCTGGAAACAGGTGATCTAGAACTGGAGACTGAATCACATTTTTCAACAAGAGCCCATTGTTGCAACTGAATATATGTGTCAGATAGGCAGAGATTGCTGTGATGGGAACGTTTAGAAACTGATAAATTTAAATTTCAAAACTCAACTTTGCTAAATTAATTCATTAATGACACTCTTCATTCTCACTGTTAGTTGTTATGCAATATGATTACATCACCATTACATACACAGAACTGTTAGTCTTTAAGAGTTATATCCTGAATTAGCCATGGAGCTAATGCCATACAATTAGCATTGAAGGCTACTGTCCTTGATGGGCTTAGTCAGGGGTGATCATGACTGAGACAGCTTTGCCTGCCTCCCAAAAAAGGGGGTTTCCTCTGCTCCTGATACTATTAATCTTGTTATTTGTCTTTGGGATTTTCTTTTTGGCTTTTGGATTTTTTTTTATCTTGCCTGTCATCCTTGTGCATAAAAAAATCCGGAGTCAGTCATGTTTATCTTACTCTTGGCCTTTCTCTTACTTGGATGTCTCCTACATACCTCTTTCTTTGCCCTTTTAGTGGTCACACTGCTCAAATACTTAGGTAAAATAATATAACCTAAGTACATATTGTATTTTGCTATGATGTCACTGTGTTAATAAATTCTTTTGTGCTGTTGATTTCACAATTTTTGTATGCTTATGTTTGGATTCAAGGCAAGTTAATATTATATTCTGAGTAGCGCACTTGTAATTTGTAGGTGTCATAGGCCTCTGCACTGGCTATACCAATATATTACAGATTTACTTCTGAATGTAGGCAATCTGCTTGATTATTTTATATATATAGCCAAAAGACTACCGCAGTAATCAAAATTTTAATGAAATCAGTTTAACCTACTACTCTGTCTTATCTACTACTGACAATGGGAGCATGTGAGGACTAGGACAGCAGAACCGTATGTGACACCAGCTGCTCTTTAAAGAGTAGCTTTATGGTCCCCTGTGTTCTTGCCAGAGATTTCTTGCACAGAGGGCTTCCTGTGTTTATAGTAGCAGTCGTGGTGTTTGTATCGATCTGGTTAATTTTCTGTGAGTGCTTCTCACATGAAAAACTGGGAATGTGCCACTTAAACTGGGAAGCTAAAATACCTCTGGCTTTCTTCCTTTCCCCTCCTCTCTTCTCTTTTTCACACTAAAGCTATTTTCAACAATTCACAAAAAGGAAGATTAAATTTAATTTGATTTACACATGGCATTGTGAATTGATTTTACAAATATATAAGTAATTTTTGAGAGCATGAATATTCTCAAATAGAAATTTTCATGGCAATATCTTCAGCTTTTTTCATCTTCCTTACATTCTCATTTCTTGTAGTCCCAGAAATATCTCCATAAACACCTCTTGATATAAAAGTGTCCCTTCTTTTCCTGCCTTCCCCCTTCCTGTCCACATTTTGTTGCACATTTTCTTCCTTTCTTTATTCCCGTCCTCATTCAGTACATTCAGAAAATGCTGAATTAACTTTCTCCTACAATTTTTCAGCTCCCTCCCCCATGACTTTTCTATTTCTTTCCAAATTAATTTGCCCTGCCACCTGGTCTCCTTGGAATTTAGCAATTATTCAGTATATAAAGCCTGGCTCCTAACAGATGGGGCTTCCAGAATACACACATCAACAATGTACATCCTAGGGCCAGAAGATTGTGAGTTAGCTGCAGTTTCATTATGACTTCAATTTTCTAATGGTTGTGAACATTGTCAAGGAACATTAAAGTTGTTTGTGATACCATGTCTTCTAAATAGTGGAATTTAGACCAAGCCCTGTTTCTTTGATTTAGAACATGTTTGTTTTCCAATTTCATGGTACCAATGGCACATATTTTATAGCTACAGGGATGGGAACAAAAATATAGTAATTACCTATGTTTACTTTCACCTGTGCTTTGCAGAAGGCATTTTAGTGTTTGCATCCAATTAGCTAGATCAGCATTTGTCATTTTCTAAAACTTTCTATGTCTTCATAGTTCACCTCTGCCTAGTATTTCCATATTTTAAAATATAAGAAAGATTTATGCATGTGATTTTTCAGTTATATCAGGCTATATAAGGAATATGGCAAGAAACATTTCCTGAGTTGGAAATTTTTTTAAATGCTCAAAATTCTCATGATTTGCATTTGCACAGATCAGAAACTTTTGGGGCAGCTGCATCATTTGGGGAGAAGAAAGATGATGGACTAGGGAGAAAGGGGGAATAATATTCAGAGAGAGGGGGGTGGGATTCAAAATATCCATGATTTTTCAAGTATTCTTCTTTGAGCTGTTTCATTTTGTATAAATAGTTGATGTTCTGAGACAGAGACTTGTTCTCTCTTGTCCTAAGTGTGGGCAGTAACCACAAGATTAGATTCCGTATTTTTGCCTTCTTGATTTCTCCTGCTTAAATTGTTCTATTTTGTATGAATAACAAATAACCCTGAGGAAGCAGATGCTAACTCTGCATCCAAAGACAGTTTTACAAAATGTAGGTATGTGAGGTAGAGCAAGAGTGATTTGAAAGCGGGCTTTCTATGTATCACAGGGCATTATGATAAGTACTGTAAAAGCCAAACTGTTCTGGTGTCTGGAATTTTGAGTGGGAATTTGATAGAAATTTGTCCAGAAAAGTGTCTATGCTGGGGGATCTCCTACTCTAGGAATCCTATTTCTAGCTAACAGTCCATATCCCAAAGGTGTGCCATAGTTATAAAAACCAAAGCGCTAACTGCAGCAACAGCCAGCTGTTAACTTGCAGAACACATCAGCTCTTCCCAGACACCTGTACAATTGAGAACAGCACCTGCACTCCCATGTCTTCCACCTTTGGTCACAGAACTCTGTAGTCCCTCGTTGATTTGTTCCATGTCTCCCTTTGCAGTGTCATTGGTGACCACAAGGATGAACAGTGAGAGACAATTTAAGGTATAAAAGAGCATTGTGAGTCTCTCTGAATATCCTTGATCAGGGTTGTCAGCAAGCAATAAGAATCCCATGACAGCAACTCTGATTAGTACCGCCTAGCCCTGCAGAAGGGAACCTCCATCACTTGGCCTGTCTTCTTGGTGCTAATGTGTGATTCAGGCTCAGCTGGCTTTGAATTCTCCCCAGGGAACTTGTTCCCTTTCCTTGGCTATTAGGGCACTGTACTGATTCTGTAAATTCAGATCTGAAGGCAGAGAAGGACCCTTCTTCCTGATGCAAGAAGTCACAAGCTTTCAGCATCTTGGGAGTCTCCATCCATGACTATACTGTCCCTGAGCCTCCTTCCTTGCACTGTATAGCTCTTCAATGTCACCGTGAAGACCCTGTTGTCACCTCTTCATCCTTCCCAATGCTGTTCAGTCTGCTCGTCTCCTCCCACAGCTCTGGTACCTGGTCACTTAGCGCCTCAGCCACAGCACAGCTCCTGCAGGTGAGGCCACCAGCAGCTCCAGCCCCAGGGAGCTACACCAGGCACTCCCTGTGGCCCCAGTCCTGCGTGGCAGCCTCCCTCTTCTGGAGTGCACCAGGGCCAAGGACTTTGACTTCCTGGGGAAGCTTCTTCCAGCCAGTCATGGGGACAGAGTCTTGTAGCATGTCACCACCACAGTCATACAGTCCCATGCTGCATGGAGCAGAGTTTCTGGGTCTCTTTCATGTCCCCAGCTGAGCTAACTGCCCTGCTAACTAGAAAAGTACCTGTTAGCTGACTCTGCTGTATGCCTGCTTGCCAGCTAAATAGGTGTTCTCTGCTGCAGATGAATAGCAGATTATTCTCTAATCAGCAGATGGTTGCTGAACATTTTCTAGACAGCTTTGGTGATAAATGTTTTCTTGCTGCTCTATGTGGTGAAATGGCTTTTCGCATCATGCATGTGTTGTAAAAGCTTGGTTATATTCCCGTGATACCTTTTTAACAACCACCGTGAAAGGGAGAACTGTCTGCCGAGACTTTGTGCTAATTGCCCTACACAACCAAGAAGAGATAAAAATGAACTAATGTTCTTTTTGTGATCAGAAGTTATCCTAAAGGATCAATTTTTAAAAGCGTTATCAAGCATTTAACTAGGCAAGAGGCTTAAACACAACAGAGAGATTCATTCCAGGAAATGACTTCTTTCAGTGGATGAATATTATCAATTTTCAGGGCTTGGAACACTAGCATTATTTGGATGTGATCCATGAGGAAGATGGGCTGCTGAAAGCTCAACTCTGTTATAAAGGTATTGTAATCCACTACTGATTTAAATCCTATTGTAATTCCACCATTTTCAAATTGTGCATTTTTTTTTTGTGGTGGAGAATGAATTGTTAATGGATGCTGAGGCAGGGGGAAAAGTACAGTTTAAATGATCAAGCTTGTGCACTTATGGTATCAGAACATTTTTTAATTTTATATTAACATGAATGGTATGTGAGTTTACAGTATTACAATGAAGCAACTTCAGCTATCGTATTTGCATACTTAATGTGGTGGATATGTAACTAGGGGCAAAGTTTAATAGCACAGTCACTTCTTCTGCCTGAATAGGAAGGTCTGTACACTTTCAGCAGCAGCTTTGGAGAAAAAAAAGATGAAAAAAAATTAAGATAATAGATGTGTCATACCGGAAGTTTTGTTTCAGTTAGGACATCCCAGAGACATTGATCAGGTCACAGTTGTAAACCTGTGACTGCAAAAGACTCTATTCAGTTTCTGATATCTGAAGTGATAAATTGCGAACCTGTAAGAATGTGAATGCTGCTGGGGTTGCATTCACATTAATAATTTCCTTGTGATTTATATCAGGCTAAAATGTCACTGTCAAAATGTCTTTGATTTTTGCCTTTACATTGAAAATAAGTAATTACTGTAAGGTTTTTCTTTTCCATTTTTTGTATTATGTCATTCTAGAACCTTTCCTTGAACACCTTCTAGTCATCACCCTTCCAATCCAGGTATGAATAAATGTGATGAAGGTTAAGAGATGAGTTAATTGCTGTTGAGTGCATTTGGAAATTTCCAAAATTCTTTAACGAGGCATGATTGCAAGTCCCAGGGACTTCTAATGCTCATCTTCTCCTGTGAATGAGGTGTTTTGCATCCTGCATGAACAAGTGGAAGTTCAGCTGAAATGGCCCACATCATAAGCATCTGTCCATTCAACCAGTCTCTAGGTGTTTTTGATGCTCCACACATTCTGTAACCTGGGATCAAATGGTGTGTATTTTTAAACAAAGATTATTCTTCATACGGAGTGTGTCATCATGGAAGTCAGTTACAGTTTTACTTGTTGCTGCCACCTTTCTGAAGCATTTACTCTTTCTAGGCCTCAGATTAGAATGAAAGTCACACTTTCAAGATGAAATTACAGACCTATATGTAACAGACCATGCTCAAGTCTTGCTTTGCTCTGATGAGTGTCCTGGCTCTTAAAGGTAGTATGCACACACAACAGTTGCTCCTCAGTGCACCCATATATAAGCCTAACTTTCAGATCCCTTTTTGAAAATGTTGATCTTCCCTGATGGGTAAGAGCATGTATTTTGTCTTGTTTTTTGTTTCTCTCCCAGTCATGTCAGTTTTAATGATGAAGCTCTCTGATAATAAGTTTTTCAGTCATGGTGGAAGCTGAACTGGATTACAAACTTTTCTGTTTAAGACTGTCCCTAGATTCCTGCTAACTACTTATTAGTAGTTTTGTATGAGTACTGAAAATAGGAATGAAACATAAATATAAAAGAACCTGTAAAAATATAATTTAAATAATTCTTATAAGCATATTCCAGATTCTTGGTTTTAATAACACAGAATAATCTTTCAGAAGACTTTCAAAAGTGTAAAGGATGAGGTGATAGAATATTTTAAAGTAGTTTAATTATGCCACTCAGGATGGTTTTGTTGCTAAATTTTACTTATACCCCAAAGAAACCAGACTGTATTCCTAAACTCTGGAATGGATTATTAAGCATGAAGATACCATCTCTTGCTTAAGATATCAATACATTTCAAATTACTGGAGGCTGGGAGAGTGTTAGGGAATTAATATGTATTGCTTGACCTCTTCTTATACAATCCCTAAACATCTGCTACAGGGCTTTGTAAAAGACAGGACAGAGGCCTAGATGAACCTTCGGTTTAGCTTAGTATTAAATATGTTCTTAGGAATTTCTAAGTCATATCACTGAATTTGGAAAAAAAATTTGGATTTCCAAAGGCACGTAACAATTTCACGTCAGCTTGGTTTCTTCTGAAGGGAGCAATAAAGAAGAAACAAGGTGAGGATTTCAGGTGTAACTTTGTCAGATAATGAATACACTCATTTTTTTGCTGTTGCCAATAGGAGTGCAGAGAAGTTGGAGTTCAAGGATCAAGCCCTTACATTGTAACATCACACTCCACCATGTGAACAGTGCCATTTGTATTTGAACTGCCTTTAAAGTAAAACTCACCCTGGTTTCTTTGTTTGTAAATCACTGATCAGTGCTATGCTACAATATAAAACTGATCTCTGGATTATAGCCCCTGATTTACACAGCAGCTGTGTGAATTTATAAACCTTTCACAGATAGTGAATGGAAAAATAAACAAATTCCATTTACATTCCGAATTCTGAAGTGAAATAATTTGTATAAGACACTGGTAATTAGGAAACTTACCTGGGAAAGAAACTCACCTGTAACAAAAAACCCTTGCTTTTTGAAAAGTTCTGTTAATATTTTTATGGAATTGAAGATTACCTTCTCTTCGGGAGTTCTGTCTGAGAACTGAATATCTAAGTCCAGTGTAAGGTTTATTTAGCAAGAATATTGGGAAGGAACAAACTTTCATGAATATAGCCTTTATATATAGTAAAAAGAAAGAGTAATTTTTGTTTCTTCTTTAAAGATTTCAGTTCCTTGTGTGAGAGTTATTTGCATTGTGTTGGAGGCATCACCACTGAAAAAAATAAAATGAAAGCAACCCACAATTACCCACTATCCTTTGGGGATTTTATTATCGTGTATATTGTAATGACTTGTCTTTAGTGGTGAAACGAAGTCGTCTCAGAAAAACTCTCTAAGACTCAATTTAGAGTTTTAGAAAGCAGGTATTCTTTATTGCAGCGCTGGACGCACAGGGGATCGCTCCACCTAGTGTGCGTGCCAAATCATGTAACCATAGGGTTAAATGCAATTAGAGTATACATATTCATTACATTTCCGAGAAATAATCTAAATATTCATGTTATTTCCCGGAATTCATCTCAGAAAAACTCTCTAACACTCAATTTAGAGTTTTAGAAAGCAGGTATTCTTTATTGCAGCGCTGGACGCACAGGGGATCGCTCCACCTAGTGTGCGTGCCAAATCATGTAACCATAGGGTTAAATGCAATTAGAGTATACATATTCATTACATTTCCGAGAAATAATCTAAATATTCATGTTATTTCCCGGAATTCATTAACATATGCAAATGTCCCTGACGCATGCGCCCTTGTGCTCTCTGGTGGTCTTTCGGGGTCCTCTGGTGGTCGTCGATAGTCTTCATCACAGTGCCCTCTGGTTGAACTCAGTCTTCACGCATGCTCCGTTTGTCCCTTGGCTTGGTTTACACGTTTTTCACTTGTAACAGGCTAGCTTATTCCGGTATACCTTCCCTATCAACCCTACAAGGTTAGCTTCTCTATCTAATTAACGGAAAGTACAAAGTTCAAGGCTCTTTTATCTATTGAATGTCTGGCCTATCTATTCATGAAGCATTCCTAACCCATCTACATCATTCAAACCAAAGATTCTCATGTCTCTTCACTGTTCCTTTCCTTCCTTATAAGGTGGTTTCGTTTCTGCTGTTACTGCTCACTGGAGTCTAATAATGCTTCCAAGATACACAATTTATCTACATACCTACAAACACAACACCTGTTAGTTACCTAACTTTTAAACAACAAACCTTAACGAACTATACCCACTACATCAATTTGAAACTTATGATATTACTCCCTATCAGTGGGTATTATTGATTTTCAAGTAGGAAAGACTAACTGAGATTGTTTCAAGACAGTATACATAGTGCTCTGCAGAACAGGACTTTATATTGCCCGATGAAAATATGGAAAAGCACAGTTTTGCCTTTTATAGAAAGAAATAATTCACTGAAGGATGTTATACAGATGCTAAGAATTAAATACATTGTGCTTGTCACTAGGCCCATCAAATTCTGGGTAATCAAATCAGAGCAGAATTGATCCTAAAGGCTGGTAGAATCCGAAATCTCTGTTGGTAGAAGATACTAAGATTTCTTTGAGTTGAACATTTTCAGCATCTGTCCTCAGGATAATTAGGTAGACATGAATTAAAAAAGGTAAGATTTCAACCAGATCCTGAACTTTGTACCCATTTTTAGGGGAGGTAAACTGAACTAATTTTGTGCCTTTTTGCCCTGTTTTTTTACTGGAGACTCTTTCCTTTTGGGACAAATAGAAGATGAGTTTGGCTATTGCTTTATGCAGTCCTACTTATTTCAAAATATGCAGTTTCCTCATCTGTCAACATCAAATTTTGATATCTTTGTTTGATATCCTGGACCTCCTATTTTAACTGTCAGCACTCAGCCTAGAAAGTTCCCCCATGTTTAACAACTGTAATGAGAATTTTTCCATAATGTCTCTTACCATCTCCTCAAATGCACATAGCCTCATCAAAAGAGTGTTAACTAAAACTTTTTTGCCTTCCTAGGACAGGTGACAGACTGTTGTTTGTGTTTTGGGGAATGATTCCCATGGTTTCAGTTATTTCTTCCCAAAACCAGAACAATCACGCTTCTGCAGGTTGAAAATGGCTGACATGCCCAGCTTCGGTGGAGCATTACCGTTCCTCAGTGTAACAGGAAAAGTACAAAACATTTTAAAGCCGTAATAAGCACCATTAAACAGTTAAAAACCTGATTCTATTGAGAAGCAAAAATAGCTCAGAAAATGACAGCTGGGATTTAATTTATTCAAGAAAATGACTAGCCACACATTAAAAGTTTTGATATAAAGTAGTTTTAGCTAAGGGAATAATGGGAAGACTGTTATTGTGAGTCTACAAACTGTAATTAGAAGTTGCATCAGTAAGACAGGTTTCCAGGTAAATTGCGCAGTTCTCCTGAAAGTATGAAGAGAAAATCTACACCAGCCCAATCCACCTTGCTTATTAATTTTTTCTTCTGAGAAACGTACATGCTCCTCTGTACTGTTCACTTGTCCAATCTGACTACAAAAACTAGCCACCATATTCCATGCGCACATGACTAATGAAGTACCTGTGCGGATCCATTAGACCATCAGTTTTCTTCTGTAGAATTAGGTTGGGAATTCCATTTGAAAAGAGTCACCTCCAATGCAAACTACTCTGTTGTCTCTCTGTTGTGCTAAATGCCTTATAAGTTACATGGCTACGTGACTGGAAAAAAGACTTAGAAGTTGCGGTGGAAAATCTTGTCATACATTTTTATTTATGACCTTTAAGTGATTGAATGATTCAGGCTTAACTTTCTAAAAGGGCACCCTAACATAGGGACCCATTTAGGTCCAGAGCAAGCTGAAAAAAAGCCCACGTTCTCCAAAATAACATGGTGTTTATGGGGTCACATTTATTAACAGCAATTTTGTTAATGTTAGATGGCAAGCTTTCTCTTGGATAAAATTTGTAGATCCTCTACTTGTGCTTTGACTCTGAGTCCAAATTAAGGAATGATAGGTTTGATTTTTTTTTTTTTAATCTGTTTTATCTTATGTACCAAAATAATGTATTTGTTTCCTTCATCACTGTGATTTTGATACTGATAAACATCACTTGTAGGTTACTTTTCAAGTTATTTAAGCAGCAAGCAAATCCCTGGTGCTGTGATGAGATAATCAGGCTACCAGATTACTTGAGTGTTCAATCACAGATAGTGTTTATTGTGACACTCTATGAATATGCTACTTCTCCCTTGATTGTCACCTGCTATTTCATTACTGAAGGTAGAACAGAAGAGTCAAACAGAATCCTTGATAAACTGAGTATTTAAATTTGTCAGACTTTACTCCCCCCTCACCCCCTGCCCCGATGATAAGGCCAAAGTGCTATATCCAGGCAGTGTTATGTGCCTAGGATCCTCACCAGAGCATAGAGAGGCATGCTGGAGGGGGCTTCCAAGTAGCAGTGAGTTGACTTAACAGAATTAGGTGATAGGCAACACCAAGCACAGAAGTATGTGTAACCCACTGTCCAACCCCTCTACTGACGTTATTTCACTGTGTCTGAAAATTCATGAGTGTCTTGGGTAAGAAGAAAAAGTAAATATGAGCATAACACTCATATCATGAGCATCTGGATAGTTAGGATGTCTTGGGTTCAGCTCTCCTCTGAGACAGTCACATGCTTTAACACTTTTGCAGGGAATTAAGAATATATGTGTCTGAATTTCCTTAGGCTAAGAAGCTTTCAGACAGGTTTCATGTACTGAAGGAGAGGCAGGCGGAGTCTGTGCTTACTGGGGTGGGAAATGGAGACTCCATTTGGATGTCAGACTGGAAGCTTGTGAGTTCTGGCAATAGCAGGAAAGCTTCTTCTCCTCCACCTGCAGATTTGCAACTACACAATAGATTCAGTGCCCCAGTGGAAGATGAGGGGCTGCGAAGTATGTCTAGTGAAGAACCAGAGCTGGCTGAAACTGAACTGTGCAGCAGCGACAAGGTGAAGTGGTGAGTGATAGCAGTGGGATATTCCCTGCCATGGGGGATGGAGGCTCCCGTCTGCTTGCCTGAGGATCAAGGACTGCTAGGAAGAGATGGGATCCATCTGACCCAGTGGGGCAAAACCCCACAGGCTGGCCAATCTGGTGAAGAGAGCTTTAAACTAGGAACAATAAGGGAGGAACAACAAAAAGTGAGGAAATGGTGGACTGGGTTGGTAAGCAAAGCATATATCAATAGAGATCTTCACTATATATCTGCAGACTGAAGTTTCTTCAAGTGAATGTGTGCATCTTTCAGATGATGCCAAATCTTTCCTAGAGGAAACATTTCTGAAAAGGGGTCTTATAGCTGAGAATACCCTTTCATTCATTAGCTGGGACTTCAGGTCTGGAAATAGTCCACTGGTAGAAAATGACATCTATTACACCAGAAACCACTTTGGTTTTTAAAGGGACATTTCAAATTGAATTTATTTGATATTTAAAATACAAATAAACCCTACACTACCCTAGTTATGGTTAACTTTGCATGGAGGAATTGTAACTATTTGCCTAAGACAGTTCAGTCAGTGACAAAGTCACCATATTCTCGGTTCTCCTCCTAATTTTAGTGTACTTTGGAGGTTTTCAATAATTGTAGGAGTAGCAGGAACCTTGGAGTACCACTGAAATACCCTACCAATGAGCAGGTAGCAGTATTATTCCTGAGCTGAAACTTTTTGAATTCACTTGGGAGAATCCTAGTAAAGCAGCTGTGAATCATTGGAATGACAGTCATGGATCGCTATGCTGAGGTCCATTTTGGACGTATGGCTGGATACAAATGGTGATTATATATTCTTCTATCACCTGAGACTTAAAAGGCATTGGCTGTCTTGATGGTAACTACAGACCATGAGCAGAAGCCATAATTAGGAGAAGGAGAATTGCTGCACCTGTCTGTGCTTCATGCTGTCTTCCCCACAAATCAGTTCAGTCTTCTCATGCTGACTCTGAAGCTAATTAGCATTCCCAGACATTTGTAAAGCAAGGAAATGTCAGCATCCAAGTTTGAGAGAAAGAAAAGCTGTATGTCACCATGAAGAGAGGAGTCCTAGCCTTTGAATATGCACCTGCAGGTGCTACATATACTACATACAGACAGGCTGCAACCAGGTCCAGCAGCTTTCTACCTGGTTTTCAGGGTCATGAGCAGATATGAGCTTAAACCTACATGTGATTCCAACTTTCACCCATTTGAATGCAAGCTCGGAAATGGGATCTGACCATTACTGGATACTTTTACTGCGATAAGTGCTGTTATCCTCAAGCCTGTTAGTATTGACATTGAGCCTAGAAACTTATCACAGCCAATGAAGCCATTCAGCACTCAAGCTAGGCGTTTTCTGAAGAGGAACATGCCTGACAAATTTATGCCTTTTAAGTTTGGAGTTTACCTGACTGCTGTTCATCTTCAGCATGGGAAGTCATCCAATACTTGAAGCAGTTCTCCCAGCAATTCTCCCGGGTTTCCTACACACTCTTCTTCTGTTAGTACATGCTCTCAGGAACAGTGTACACCGATTCCTCTGTGCTCTGCTGAACTAAATGCATTTGGTTTAAATCATTCCTCTAAAGACCAAATTGGTCTCTCGTGTATTACAGATCATCTTCTATCAGCTGATTTTCAGAGTTAAGTATTTCTGTGCTCAGCAAGATTGCCACTGAAGAAAGAAAATTTAACAAATTTTAACTTCTTCATTTATATGCTACAAAATATTAATTTTACCCTATGTATCCCTACATCTTTCACAAGGCCATTTTTGCCTATCACAAGGCAATGACACTGTCAGTGGAAATACTGCTGCTGGAGGTATTTCAACAATTGGATTTGAGCAGTAAGTTCCAAGCCAAAAAAGGAGAGGGCAGTTGGCAAGATTTAGGTAATGTGAGAGCAGCCATCAGTATCCAACCCTTTTTGTCATCTGTCACTGCTGAAGTCTGCTCTACATCATTAGCAGAGAGAAGAGCAATTTCTGCTAGATTCAGGAAAGAAGCCATCTGACTCCAAATATGACTTTAAAGATGATCTGGGAGCTGATGCTTGGAGAGAAGGGAATTCTGTTTTGTGGTCTCAGGAGTCATCCCATCACTGCTATTCTTGTAGTGTAAGAAACTGCAAAAGGCCACTTTTTCACAATTGACTAATTCATGACTCATTCTTCATGTTGCCTTAATATGCTTCCCCATGCTGTTGATGTCAAATGATATATTTATTCATTCTGCTGAGGTTTTTATCTATGCAAAAATTAAGTGAATGCAAATAAGAATGAACAAACTTGAAAAGACATTTTGAAGCATGTTTGATTGTGGAATGAATATGAAAAATGAGTGTCCTGGTTTCGACTGGGATGGAGTCGATTTTCTTCCTATTAACAGGTATAGTGCTATGTTTTGGATGTAGTATGAGAAAAGTGTTGATAACACACTGATGTTTTAGTTGTTGCTAAGTAATGTTTACTCTAGTCAAGGACTTTTCATCTTCCCGTGCCCTGCCAGGTGTGCAGGGGGCTGGGAGGGAGTGTGGCCGGGACGGCTGGCCCAGCTGGCCAATGGGCTATTCCATACCATACAACGTCATGCTCAGCATATAAGGCTGGGCGAAGAAGAAGGAGGGAGGGACGTTCGGAGTGATGGCATTTGTCTTCCCAAGTCACCATTACACGTGATGGAGCCCTGCTTTCCTGGAGATGGCTGAACACTTGCCTGCCCATGGGAAGTAGTGAATGAATTCCTTGTTTTGTTTTGTTTGCGCACGCAGCTTTTTCTTTACCTATTAAACTGTCTTTATCTCAACCCACGAGTTTTCTCACTTTTACCCTTCTGATTCTCTCCCCCATCCCACCGGGTGGGGAGTGAGCGAGCGGCTGCGTGGTGCTCAGTGGCCGGCTGGGGGTAAACCACGACAATGAGCTTTTCATCACTGTGCCATCCTTACAGCATCACTGACTTACACACTGCTGACCTAAACACCCAATTTCTGAAAGTAACTGAACGGCACATGTTAACTAATTATCATTAACCACTGTAAATGGTAAAATTATGACCTGATTGTGAACAGATAGAGCACATTCCTTTAGAGTGTATTAGTAATAGGCTTTAAAAACAGAGAAAGAGAGCATA